>NC_088401.1:19511424-19576424 GCF_034236695.1 Oncorhynchus nerka | reverse complement strand
TCGTTTGTTTTTATCCTGATAAACTCCCCAGTATTTGCCGATGACAAGCATACCCATACCATGTTGCAGCCACCACCATGCTTGAAAATAAGGAGGCAGTTAATCAGTGATGTGTTGTGTTTTCCTCAAACATAAGGCTTTGCATTTAAGCCAAAAAGTGTATTCCTTTACTGTGTTTTCTTGCAGTATCACTTTAGTGCCTTGTTGCAGACAGGAAGTATGTTTTGGAATATTTGTATTCTGTATATTTGTTTTCTTCTTTTCACTCTGTCATTTAGGTCATTATTGTGGAGTCACTACAATGTTGTCGATCCATCCTCAGTTTTCTCCCATCACAGCCATTGAACTCTGTAGCTGTTTTAAAATCACCAATGGCCTGATGACATCGCTGAGCAGTTTCCTTCTTGTTCTGCAGCTCAGTTCAAAATGACGACTGTATCTTTGGTGTGTCTGGGTGGTTTAGTACGTCATCCACAGCCTAATTATTAACTTGACCAGGCTTAAAGAGATATTCAATGTCTGATTTGTTATTGTTACCCATCTACCAATCACTGCCCTTCTTTATGGGGCTTTCAAAAAGCTCCCTTTTCTGTGTTGAATTTGTGCTTGAATGTCAATACTTGACTGAGGGACCTTCCAGACGTTGTACTGTATGTTTGGGGGACAGAAGAAAGGTAATCATTCAAAAACCATGTCAACCCGTATTAGTCCACATAACTTATTTGTCCTGAACTCATTTTTGCTTTCCTAAACAAAGGGGGTGAATACCTATCAATGACTACATTTTTTTGTATTAATTTGTAGAAATGTATGGAATTTTCTTTTCACTTTCACGTTATGGAGTATATTGTGTACATCAATGAAAAAAAATCTAAACTAAATCTATTTCAATCCCACTTTGTAACACTAAAAAATATGAAAAACTGCAAACCCTGGCAGGCACATATTTGTAAATTGGAATGAGTGCAATGGTTGAGCTTGTGATACCCTCGTATCGGTGTCTATGGTGGAATTTCTAAACAACTACATCAAATAAATATGCCATTCATGAGAGGAAAAATACATGCTAGACAAAAAAATCAGTGCTTTCATAAAGGAGTGGATTGTGGAATTAGGGCTTAGTGAGCTGCCTGCCTAGCCACTGCAGATAGATACAGTAATGGTGGGTGTTTCACACTACAATAACGAGGCAAGGAAAAGCAAACTGTCGTCCATCTTGGCTCCCGGAGCGTAGCTCCATTCTCCCTCAGACCCAGGTGGCATATGCATACGCTGTGGAACAAAGCCTTACATCAGCACCAAGTGACATCACTGCAGTCAGCTGTTTCTGCCCATCTATAAATAGTGTGGAGAGAGGGAGAGGGAAAAGGGGGAGAAAGGGAGAGGGGGATTGGATAGAGGAGGAGGGGAGAGAAGAAGAGGAGAGAGGGGGAGGGAAGGGAAGGAAAGAGGGGGAGAGATCGAGAGGGAGAGGGGAGAGAGAGGAGAGACTGAGAAAGGTAGGAATGGGAGATGGGGAGAGAGAGAGAGGGGGAGAGAGAGAGAGGGGGAGAGAGAGGAGAGACTGAGAAAGGTAGGAATGGGAGATGGGGAGAGAGAGAGAGGGGGAGGGAGAGAGATAGGGAGAGGGGAGAGAGAGAGAGTGAGAGAGGGAGCGAGGGAGAGAAAGAGAGATATTTGATCATTTCCTACTCAGAAAAGGTTTAACTCGCCTGACCCCATCCATGTCTTGAAAGATACTGGACTCGTGTTTCCTCTGATTAAAAGTCGCAGAGATGCAGGGATGTAGCATGTGCACTAATCATGATGTGTGCTAGTTGGCTCACACTGTATGTTTTATGTGTGTACTGTATATTTGTGTGTGTACTGTATGTTTTGGATTAGTTCACAGGGTTTAAGTAGTGCTGGGGATTATGGTATACATATTAGGCACACTTGAAGTCGGAAGTTTACATACACCTCAGCCAACTACATTTAAACTCAGTTTTTCACAATTCCTAACATTTCAGAAATTTACATACACCTTAGCCAACTACATTTAAACTCAGTTTTTCACGATTCCTGACATCCTAGTAACAATTCATTGTCTTAGGTCAGTTAGGATCACCACTTTATTTTAAGAATGTGAAATGTCAGAATAATAGTAGAGAGAATGATTTATTTCAGCTTTTATTTCTTTCATCACATTCCCAGTGGGTCAGAAGTTTACATAGACTCAATTAATATTTGGTAGCATTGCCTTTAAATTGTTTAACTTGGGTCAAACGTTTCAGATAGCCTTCCACAAGCTTCACACAATAAGTTGGGTGGTGTAACTGAGTCAGGTTTGTAGGCCTCATTGCTCGCACACGCTTTTTCAGTTCTACCCACAAATTTTCTATAGGATGAGGTCAGGGCTTTGTGACGGCCACTCCAAATCCTATACTTCCGGCGCCGACAGAGATGGCCACCTCGCTTCGCGTTCCTAGGAAACTATGCAGTATTTTGTTTTTTTTAACGTGTTATTTCTTTCATTGGTACCCCAGGTAATCTTAGGTTTCATCACATACAGTCGGGAGGAACTACTGAATATAAGAGCAACGTCAACTCACCATCATTACGACCAGGAATATGACTTTCCCGAAGCGGATCCTGTGTTCTGCCTTCCACCCAGGACAATGGAACGGATCCCAGCCGGCGACCCAAAACAACAACGTCGTAAAAGAGGCAAAACGAAGCGTCTTCTGGTCAGGCTCCGGAGACAGGCACATCGCACACCACTCCCTAGCATAGTACTCGCCAATGTCCAGTCTCTTGACAACAAGGTTGATGAAATCCGAGCACGGGTAGCATTTCAGAGAAACATAAGAGACTGTAACGTTCTTTGCTTCACGGAAACATGGCTCACTCGAGACACGCTATCGGAGTCGGTATAGCCAGCTGGTTTCTGCACGCATCGCACCGACAGAAACAACCATCTTTCTGGTAAGAAGAGGGGCAAGGGGGGTATGCCTTATGAATAACGAGACGTGGTGTGATCATAACAACATACAGGAACTCAAGTCCTTCTGTTCTCCTGATTTAGAATTCCTCACAATCAAATGTCGACTGCATTATCTACCAACGGAATTCTTTTTGATTATAATCACAGTATATATTCCCTCCCAAGCAGACACATCGATGGCCCTGAACAAACTTTATTTGACTCTATGCAAACTGGAAACCACATATCCTGAGGCTGCATTCATTGTAGCTGGGGATTTCAACGAGGCTAATCTGAAAACAAGACTCCCTAAATTCTATCAGCATATCGATTGTGCAACCAGGGCTGGAAAAACCCTGGATCATTGTTATTCTAACTTCCGCGACGCATATAAGGCCCCCGCCCTCCTTTCGGAAAAGCTGACCACGACTCCATTTTGTTGCTCCCAGCCTACAGACAGAAAATAAAACAGGAGCGCTCAGGGCTGTTCAACGCTGGTCTGACCAATCTGATTCCACGCTTCAAGACTGCTTCGATCACGTGGATTGGGATATGTTCCTCATTGTGTCCAACAACAACATTGACGAATATGCTGATTCGGTGAGCGAGTTCATTAGAAAGTGCATTGACGATGAAAGCGTGAACCACTGCTTTTAACCAGGGCAAGGTGACCGGAAACATGACCGAATACAAACAGTGTAGCTATTCCCTCCGCAAGGCAAACAAGCTAAGCGTCAGTATAGAGACAAAGTAGAGTCGCAATTCAACGGCTCAGACACAAGAGGTATGTGGCAGGGTCTACAGTCAATCACGGATTACAAAAAGAAAACCAGCCCCGTCACAGACCAGGATGTCTTGCTCCCAGACAGACTAAATAACTTTTTACCCGCTTTGAGGACAATACAGTGCCACTGACACGGCCCGCAACCAAAACCTGCGGACTCTCCTTCACTGCAGCCGACGTGAGTAAAACATTTAAACGTGTTAACCCTCACAAGGCTGCAGTCCCAGACGGCATCCCCAGCCGCGTCCTCAGAGCATGCGCAGACCAGCTGGCTGATGTGTTTACGGACATATTCAATCAATCCTTATCCCAGTCTGCTGTTCCCACATGCTTCAAGAGGGCAACCATTGTCCCTGTTCCCAAGAAAGCTAAGGTAACTGAGCTAAACGACTACCGCCCCATAGCACTCACTTCCGTCATCATGAAGTGCTTTGAGAGACTAGTCAAGGACCATTTCACCTCCACCCTACCTGACACCCTAGACCCACTCCAATTTGCTTACCGCCCAAATAGGTCCACAGACGACACAATCGCAACCACACTGCACACTGCCCTAACCCCTCTGGACAAGAGGAATACCTATGTGAGAATGCTGTTCATCGACTACAGCTCAGCATTTAACACCATAGTACCCTCCAAACTCGTCATCAAGCTCGAGACCATGGGTCTCGACCCCGCCCTGTGCAACTGGGTACTGGACTTCCTGACAGGCCTCCCCCAGGTGGTGAGGGTAGGTAACAACATCTCCACCCCGCTGATCCTCAACACTGGGGCACCACAAGGGTGCGTTCTGAGCCCTCTCCTGTACTCCCTGTTCATGGCGTGGCCAATCAATCATCAAGTTTGCGGACGACACTACAGTGGTAGGCTTGATTACCAACAACGACGAGACGGCCTACAGGGAGGAGGTGAGGGCCCCCGGAGTGTGGTGTCAGGAAAATAACCTCACACTCAACGTCAACAAAACAAAGGAGATGATTGTGGACTTCAGGAAACAGCAGAGGGAGCACCCTCCTGTCCACATCGACGGGACAGTACTGGAGAGGGTAGTAACTTTTAAGTTCCTCGGCGTACACATCACGGACAAACTGAATTGGTCCACCCACACAGACAGCGTCATGGTCACCAAAATCACTCACAAACTTCTACAGATGCACAATCGAGAGCATCCTGTCGGGCTGTATCACCGCCTGGTACGGCAACTGCTCCGCCCACAACCGTAAGGCTCTCGCACAACGCATCACCGGGGGCAAACTACCTGCCCTCCAGGACAACTACACCACCCGATGTCACAGGAAGGCCATAAAGATCACCAAGGACAATAACCACCCGAGCCACTGCCTGTTTACCCTGCTGTCATCCAGAAGGCGAGGTCAGTACAGGTGCATCAAAGCAGGGACCGAGAGACTGAAAAACAGCTTCTATCTCAAGGCCATCAGACTGTCAAACAGCCACCACTAACATTGAGTGGCTGCTGCCAACATACTGACTTAACTCCAGCCACTTTAGTAATGGAAATTGATGTAAAAATATATCACTAGCCACTTAAACAATGCTACTTAATATAATGTTACATACCCTATATTACTCATCTCATATGTATATACTGTACTCTATATCATCTACTGCATCTTTATGTAATACATGTATCACTAGCTACTTTAAACTATGCGACTTTGTTTACATACCTTACATTACTCATCTCATATGTATATACTGTACTCGATACCATCTACTGCATCTTGCCTATGCTGTTCTGTACAATCACTCAGTCATATATCCTTATGTACATATTCTTTATCTCTTTACACTTGTGTCTATAAGGTAGTAGTTTTGGAATTGTTAGGTTAGATTACTCGTTGGTTATTATTGCATTGTCGGAACCATAAGCACAAGCATTTCGCTACACTCGTATTAACATCTGCTTACCATGTGTATGTGACAAATACAATTTGATTTGATTTGATTTTACTTTGTTGTCCTTAAGCCATTTTGCCACAACTTTGGAGTATGCTTGTGGTCATTGTCCATTTGGAAGATCCATTTGCGACCAAGCTTTAACTTTCTGACTGATGTCTTGAGATGTTGCTTCAATATATCCACATCATTTCCCTGCTTCATGATGCCATCTATTTTGTGAAGTGCACCAGTCCCTCCTGCAGCAAAGCAACCCCACAACATGATGCTGCCACCCCCGTGCTTCACGGTCGGGATGGTGTTCTTCGGCTTGCAAGCCTCCCCCTTTTTCCTCAAAACATAACGATGGTCATTATGGCCAAACAATTCTATTTGTGTTCCATCAGACCAGAAGACATTTCTCCAAAAAGTACGATCTTTGTCCCCATGTGCAGTTGCAAACCGTAGTCTGGCTTTTTTTATGGCGGTTTTGTAGTTCTCCCTTGCTGAGCGGTCTTTCAGGTTATGTCGATATAGGACTCTTTTTTACTTTGAATATAGATACTTTTGTACCTGTTTCCTCCAGCATCTTCACAAGGTCCTTTGCTGTTGTTCTGGTATTGATTTGCATTTTCGCACCTATCAGAAGCTTCTAAAGCCATGATATAATTTTCTGGAATTTTCCAAGCTGTTTAAAGGCACTGTCAACTTAGTGTATGTAAACTTCTGACCCACTGGAATTGTGATACAGTGAATTATAAGTGAAATAATCTGTCTGTAAACAATTGTTGGAAGAATTACTTGTGTCATGCACAAATTAGATGTCCTAACCGACTTGCCAAAACTATAGTTTGTTAACAAGAAATTTGTGGAGTGGTTGAAAAATGAGTTTTAATGACTCCAATTTAAGTGTATGTAAACTTCCAACTTCAACTGTATAAGCAAAAACACTGACAGGAAGACATTTTGTAACATTCAGGATGCTGATTTTAAGATGAAAATATTATGAAATGTTCCGTATCTTTTTATAAAAATAAATAAACAAAGGTTTTGATCATTAATCATGTTTTTGTCTTGTTATCCTTGTGTTGTGTGTGATATTATAAACTGGGTGGGTCAAGCCCTGAATGCTGATTGGCTGACAGCCGTGGTATATCAGATTATTTTTTATTTTTTTACTGCTCTAATTACATTGGTAAGCAGTTTATAATAGCAATTGGGCCCCTCAGGGGTTTGTGGTATACGGCCAATATACCACAGCTAAGGGCTGTATCCAGGCACTCTGTGTTGCATCGTGCATAAGAACTGCCCTTAACTCTTGTACAGTATATTGACCGTATTCCACTCTCTCTCAGGCCTTACTGCTTAATTGTACAGCACTGATGTTTAGCCTTGAAACCATGTAGATTATGAGTACATAAAAATGCATTACAGTAGTATGCACATTATGTTTCATATGAATATATGAAACGTGTTCAGAATAATGCAAAAATATTAACACTCACAGAAGAAGAAAAGTACAGGAAAGGAAATGTATTATAATCTATTCCATATTGAACCATAATTGTAGACATCCCCAAAAAGTGATATTACCTCCACGAATTTGATTTGATTTCAAAAGAGTTGCACTCATGCAGCTGTTGAACACGTCATTTAATGAATAGCACAGGAGAGCAAGAGCAAAGCAAAGGCAAAGCATAGGGCTTCAAGATGGTGGTCGACTTCCCAGGATGCCTTGCAAGATTCCCATTGAAGAGGTGCACCTGGTTGGTGGCTGATAACAGCCGTCCTCCCCACAATCTGTCTACTGATCCCCATTCAGAGGGGAGCATAAGGGTCCTAACTAACTGGTTCATTATGAGTCAGGATGAAAACAAGAAGCAGGAAGATAGGATTGGTGTAGGCGAGAGGGATGAAGAGGTTTCATACAGCTCAGTACAGTTCAGTACATGACAGCTCAGTACAGTTCAAAACAGTACAGTACGGTTCAGAACAGTACAGTGCATTACAGTTCAGTACAGTTCAAGACAGTACAGTACAGTGTAGGACGGTACAGTACAGTTCAGTACAGTTCAGTTCCGTACAGTTCAAAACAGTACAGTACGGTTCAGTACGGTTCAGTGCAGTACAGTACATTACAGTTCAGTACAGCTCAGTACAGTTCAGTACATTACAGTTCAGCGCATTACAGTTCAGTACAGTTCAAAACAGTACAGTACAGTTCAGTATGGTTCAGTAAAGTACTGTACAGTTCAGTACAGTACAGTTCAGTGCATTACAGTTCAGTACAGCTCAGTACAGTTCAGTACAGTTCCGTACATTACAGTTCAGCGCATTACAGTTCAGTACAGTTCAAAACAGTACAGTGCAGTTCAGTATGGTTCAGTACAGTACTGTACAGTTCAGTACGGTACAGTACAGTACAGTTCAGTACGGTACAGTACAGTTCCGTACAGTTCAATACAGTTCAGTACAGTTCAAAACAGTTCAGTGCAGTTCAATACAGTTCAGTTCAGTACAGTACAGTTCAGTTCAGTTCAGTACAGTACAGTACAGTGCAGTACGGTACAGTTCAGTACAGTTCCGTACAGTTCAGTACAGTTCAGTTTGATTTACTTGCTGAATTGACTGCAATTGAAATGTAATTGACCCCAAACCAGAGACCAACACGTTGGACTGGTACATGGTGTGTGTATTGGTAAGGTCTACACTATATGGACTGGTACATGGTGTGTATATTGGTAAGATCTACAGTATATGGACTGGTACATGGTGTGTATATTGGTAAGGTCTACAGAATATGGACTGGTACATGGTGTGTATATTGTAAGGTCTACAGAATATGGACTGGTACATGATGTGTATATTGGTAAGGTCTACAGTATATGGACTGGTACATGGTGTGTATATTGGTAAGGTCTAGAGTATATGGACTGGTACATGGTGTGTATATTGGTAAGGTCTACAGTATATGGACTGGTACATGGTGTGTATATTGGTATGGTCTACAGTATATGGACTGGTACATGGTGTGTATATTGGTAAGGTCTACAGTATATGGACTGGTACATGGTGTGTATATTGGTAAGGTCTACAGTATATGGACTGCTACATGGTGTGTGTATTGGTAAGGTCTACAGTATATGGACTGCTACATGGTGTGTGTATTGGTAAGGTCTACAGTATATGGACTGGTACATGGTGTGTGTATTGGTAAGGTCTACAGTATATGGACTGGTACATGGTGTGTATATTGGTAAGGTCTACAGTATATGGACTGGTACATGGTGTGTATATTGGTAAGGTCTACAGTATATGGACTGGTACATGGTGTGTGTATTGGTAAGGTCTACAGTATATGGACTGGTACATGGTGTTTGTATTGGTAAGGTCTACAGTATATGGACTGGTACATGGTGTGTATATTGGTAAGGTCTACAGTATATGGACTGGTACATGGTGTGTATATTGGTAAGGTCTACAGTATATGGACTGCTACATGGTGTGTGTATTGGTAAGGTCTACAGTATATGGACTGTTACATGGTGTGTATATTGGTAAGGTCTACAGTATATGGACTGGTACATGGTGTGTGTATTGGTAAGGTCTACAGTATATGGACTGGTACATGGTGTGTATATTGGTAAGGTCTACAGTATATGGACTGGTACATGGTGTGTGTATTGGTAAGGTCTACAGTATATGGACTGGTACATGGTGTTTGTATTGGTAAGGTCTACAGTATATGGACTGGTACATGGTGTTTGTATTGGTAAGTACCATCTGGGGCGGCAGGGTAGCCTAGTGGTTAGAGCGTTGGACTGGTAGGCAACCGGAAGGTTGCAAGTTCAAATCCCGAGCTGACAAGGTACAAATCTGTCATTCTGCCCCTGAACAGGCAGTTAACCCACTGTTCCTAGGCTGTCATTGAAAATAAGAATTTGTTCTTAACTGAGTTAAATAAAGGTAAAATAAAAAATAAAATAAAAATATGGACTGGTACATGGTGTGTATATTGGTAAGGTCTACAGTATATGGACTGGTACATGGTGTGTGTATTGGTAAGGTCTACAGTATATGGACTGGTACATGGTGTGTATATTGGTAAGGTCTACAGTATATGGACTGGTACATGGTGTTTGTATTGGTAAGGTCTACAGTATATGGACTGGTACATGGTGTGTATATTGGTAAGGTCTACAGTATATGGACTGGTACATGGTGTGTATATTGGTAAGGTCTACAGTATATGGACTGGTACATGGTGTGTATATTGGTAAGGTCTACAGTATATGGACTGGTACATGGTGTGTATATTGGTAAGGTCTACAGTATATGGACTGGTACATGGTGTGTATATTGGTAAGGTCTACAGTATATGGACTGGTACATGGTGTGTGTATTGGTAAGGTCTACAGTATATGGACTGGTACATGGTGTGTATATTGGTAAGGTCTACAGTATATGGACTGGTACATGGTGTGTATATTGGTAAGGTCTACAGTATATGGACTGGTACATGGTGTGTGTATTGGTAAGGTCTACAGTATATGGACTGGTACATGGTGTGTATATTGGTAAGGTCTACAGTATATGGACTGGTACATGGTGTGTATATTGGTAAGGTCTACAGTATATGGACTGGTACATGGTGTGTATATTGGTAAGGTCTACAGTATATGGACTGGTACATGGTGTGTATATTGGTAAGGTCTACAGTATATGGACTGGTACATGGTGTGTATATTGGTATGGTCTACAGTATATGGACTGGTACATGGTGTGTATATTGGTAAGGTCTACAGTATATGGACTGGTACATGGTGTGTATATTGGTAAGGTCTACAGTATATGGACTGCTACATGGTGTGTGTATTGGTAAGGTCTACAGTATATGGACTGGTACATGGTGTGTGTATTGGTAAGGTCTACAGTATATGGACTGGTACATGGTGTTTGTATTGGTAAGGTCTACAGTATATGGACTGGTACATGGTGTGTATATTGGTAAGGTCTACAGTATATGGACTGGTACATGGTGTGTATATTGGTAAGGTCTACAGTATATGGACTGCTACATGGTGTGTGTATTGGTAAGGTCTACAGTATATGGACTGTTACATGGTGTGTATATTGGTAAGGTCTACAGTATATGGACTGGTACATGGTGTGTGTATTGGTAAGGTCTACAGTATATGGACTGGTACATGGTGTGTATATTGGTAAGGTCTACAGTATATGGACTGGTACATTGTGTGTATATTGGTAAGGTCTACAGTATATGGACTGGTACATGGTGTGTGTATTGGTAGGGTCTACAGTATATGGACTGGTACATGGTGTGTATATTGGTAAGGTCTACAGTATATGGACTGGTACATGGTGTGTATATTGGTAAGGTCTAGAGTATATGGACTGGTACATGGTGTGTATATTGGTAAGGTCTACAGTATATGGACTGGTACATGGTGTGTATATTGGTATGGTCTACAGTATATGGACTGGTACATGGTGTGTATATTGGTAAGGTCTACAGTATATGGACTGGTACATGGTGTGTATATTGGTAAGGTCTACAGTATATGGACTGCTACATGGTGTGTGTATTGGTAAGGTCTACAGTATATGGACTGGTACATGGTGTGTATATTGGTAAGGTCTACAGTATATGGACTGGTACATGGTGTGTGTATTGGTAAGGTCTACAGTATATGGACTGGTACATGGTGTGTATATTGGTAAGGTCTACAGTATATGGACTGGTACATGGTGTGTATATTGGTAAGGTCTACAGTATATGGACTGGTACATGGTGTGTGTATTGGTAAGGTCTACAGTATATGGACTGGTACATGGTGTGTATATTGGTAAGGTCTACAGTATATGGACTGGTACATGGTGTGTATATTGGTAAGGTCTACAGTATATGGACTGGTACATGGTGTGTATATTGGTAAGGTCTACAGTATATGGACTGCTACATGGTGTGTGTATTGGTAAGGTCTACAGTATATGGACTGGTACATGGTGTGTGTATTGGTAAGGTCTACAGTATATGGACTGGTACATGGTGTTTGTATTGGTAAGGTCTACAGTATATGGACTGGTACATGGTGTTTGTATTGGTAAGTACCATCTGGGGCGGCAGGGTAGCCTAGTGGTTAGAGCGTTGGACTGGTAGGCAACCGGAAGGTTGCAAGTTCAAATCCCGAGCTGACAAGGTACAAATCTGTCATTCTGCCCCTGAACAGGCAGTTAACCCACTGTTCCTAGGCTGTCATTGAAAATAAGAATTTGTTCTTAACTGAGTTAAATAAAGGTAAAATAAAATAAAAATATGGACTGGTACATGGTGTGTATATTGGTAAGGTCTACAGTATATGGACTGGTACATGGTGTGTGTATTGGTAAGGTCTACAGTATATGGACTGGTACATGGTGTGTATATTGGTAAGGTCTACAGTATATGGACTGGTACATGGTGTTTGTATTGGTAAGGTCTACAGTATATGGACTGGTACATGGTGTGTATATTGGTAAGGTCTACAGTATATGGACTGGTACATGGTGTGTATATTGGTAAGGTCTACAGTATATGGACTGGTACATGGTGTGTATATTGGTAAGGTCTACAGTATATGGACTGGTACATGGTGTGTATATTGGTAAGGTCTACAGTATATGGACTGGTACATGGTGTGTGTATTGGTAAGGTCTACAGTATATGGACTGGTACATGGTGTGTATATTGGTAAGGTCTACAGTATATGGACTGGTACATGGTGTGTATATTGGTAAGGTCTACAGTATATGGACTGGTACATGGTGTGTGTATTGGTAAGGTCTACAGTATATGGACTGGTACATGGTGTGTATATTGGTAAGGTCTACAGTATATGGACTGGTACATGGTGTGTATATTGGTAAGGTCTACAGTATATGGACTGGTACATGGTGTGTATATTGGTAAGGTCTACAGTATATGGACTGGTACATGGTGTGTATATTGGTAAGGTCTACAGTATATGGACTGGTACATGGTGTGTATATTGGTAAGGTCTACAGTATATGGACTGCTACATTGTGTGTGTATTGGTAAGGTCTACAGTATATGGACTGGTACATGGTGTGTGTATTGGTAAGGTCTACAGTATATGGACTGGTACATGGTGTGTATATTGGTAAGGTCTACAGTATATGGACTGCTACATGGTGTGTGTATTGGTAAGGTCTACAGTATATGGACTGGTACATGGTGTGTATATTGGTAAGGTCTACAGTATATGGACTGGTACATGGTGTGTGTATTGGTAAGGTCTACAGTATATGGACTGGTACATGGTGTGTATATTGGTAAGGTCTACAGTATATGGACTGGTACATGGTGTGTGTATTGGTAAGGTCTACAGTATATGGACTGGTACATGGTGTGTATATTGGTAAGGTCTACAGTATATGGACTGGTACATGGTGTGTATATTGGTAAGGTCTACAGTATATGGACTGGTACATGGTAATGACTTAAATGTAAATGTAAATGTATATTGGTAAGGTCTACAGTATATGGACTGCTACATGGTGTGTGTATTGGTAAGGTCTACAGTATATGGACTGGTACATGGTGTGTATATTGGTAAGGTCTACAGTATATGGACTGGTACATGGTGTGTATATTGGTAAGGTCTACAGTATATGGACTGGTACATGGTGTGTATATTGGTAAGGTCTACAGTATATGGACTGGTACATGGTGTGTGTATTGGTAAGGTCTACAGTATATGGACTGGTACATGGTGTTTGTATTGGTAAGGTCTACAGTATATGGACTGGTACATGGTGTTTGTATTGGTAAGGTCTACAGTATATGGACTGGTACATGGTGTGTATATTGGTAAGGTCTACAGTATATGGACTGGTACATGGTGTGTATATTGGTAAGGTCTACAGTATATGGACTGGTACATGGTGTGTATATTGGTAAGGTCTACAGTATATGGACTGTTACATGGTGTGTATATTGGTAAGGTCTACAGTATATGGACTGGTACATGGTGTGTATATTGGTAAGGTCTACAGTATATGGACTGGACTACATGGTGTGTATATTGGTAAGGTCTACAGTATATGGACTGGTACATGGTGTGTATATTGGTAAGGTCTACAGTATATGGACTGGTACATGGTGTTTGTATTGGTAAGGTCTACAGTATATGGACTGGTACATGGTGTTTGTATTGGTAAGGTCTACAGTATATGGACTGGTACATGGTGTGTATATTGGTAAGGTCTACAGTATATGGACTGGTACATGGTGTGTATATTGGTAAGGTCTACAGTATATGGACTGCTACATGGTGTGTGTATTGGTAAGGTCTACAGTATATGGACTGTTATATGGTGTGTATATTGGTAAGGTCTACAGTATATGGACTGGTACATGGTGTGTGTATTGGTAAGGTCTACAGTATATGGACTGGTACATGGTGTGTATATTGGTAAGGTCTACAGTATATGGACTGGTACATGGTGTGTGTATTGGTAAGGTCTACAGTATATGGACTGGTACATGGTGTTTGTATTGGTAAGGTCTACAGTATATGGACTGGTACATGGTGTTTGTATTGGTAAGTACCATCTGGGGCGGCAGGGTAGCCAAGTGGTTAGAGCGTTGGACTGGTAGGCAACCGGAAGGTTGCAAGTTCAAATCCCGAGCTGACAAGGTACAAATCTGTCATTCTGCCCCTGAACAGGCAGTTAACCCACTGTTCCTAGGCTGTCATTGAAAATAAGAATTTGTTCTTAACTGAGTTAAATAAAGGTAAACTAAAAAATAAAATAAAAATATGGACTGGTACATGGTGTGTGTATTGGTAAGGTCTACAGTATATGGACTGGTACATGGTGTGTATATTGGTAAGGTCTGCAGTATATGGACTGGTACATGGTGTTTGTATTGGTAAGGTCTACAGTATATGGACTGGTACATGGTGTGTATATTGGTAAGGTCTACAGTATATGGACTGGTACATGGTGTGTATATTGGTAAGGTCTACAGTATATGGACTGGTACATGGTGTGTATATTGGTAAGGTCTACAGTATATGGACTGGTACATGGTGTGTATATTGGTAAGGTCTACAGTATATGGACTGCTACATGGTGTGTATATTGGTAAGGTCTACAGTATATGGACTGGTACATGGTGTGTGTATTGGTAAGGTCTACAGTATATGGACTGGTACATGGTGTGTATATTGGTAAGGTCTACAGTATATGGACTGGTACATGGTGTGTATATTGGTAAGGTCTACAGTATATGGACTGGTACATGGTGTGTGTATTGGTAAGGTCTACAGTATATGGACTGGTACATGGTGTGTATATTGGTAAGGTCTACAGTATATGGACTGGTACATGGTGTGTATATTGGTATTAAGGTCTACAGTATATGGACTGGTACATGGTGTGTATATTGGTAAGGTCTACAGTATATGGACTGGTACATGGTGTGTATATTGGTAAGGTCTACAGTATATGGACTGGTACATGGTGTGTATATTGGTAAGGTCTACAGTATATGGACTGGTCTACATGGTGTGTGTATTGGTAAGGTCTACAGTATATGGACTGGTACATGGTGTGTGTATTGGTAAGGTCTACAGTATATGGACTGGTACATGGTGTTTGTATTGGTAAGGTCTACAGTATATGGACTGGTACATGGTGGTGTGTATATTGGACTGGTACATGGGTAGCCTAGTGGTCTACAGTATATGGACTGGCTACATGGTGTGTATATTGGTAAGGTCTACAGTATATGGACTGCTACATGGTGTGTGTATTGGTAAGTCTGACAGTAAAAATATGGACTGGTACATGGTGTGTATATTGCAGTAAGGTCTACAGTATATGGACTGGTACATGGTGGTATTGGTAAGGTCTACAGTATATGGACTGGTACATGGTGTGTATATTGGTAAGGTCTACAGTATATGGACTGGTACATGGTGTGTGTATTGGTAAGGTCTACAGTATATGGACTGGTACATGGTGTGTATATTGGTAAGGTCTACAGTATATGGACTGGTACATGGTGTGTATATTGGTAAGGTCTACAGTATATGGACTGGTACATGGTGTGTATATTGGTAAGGTCTACAGTATATGGACTGGTACATGGTGTGTGTATTGGTAAGGTCTACAGTATATGGACTGGTACATGGTGTGTATATTGGTAAGGTCTACAGTATATGGACTGGTACATGGTGTGTGTATTGGTAAGGTCTACAGTATATGGACTGGTACATGGTGTGTGTATTGGTAAGGTCTACAGTATATGGACTGGTACATGGTGTGTATATAAGGTCTACAGTATATGGACTGGTACATGGTGTGTGTATTGGTAAGGTCTACAGTATATGGACTGGTACATGGTGTGTATATTGGTAAGGTCTACAGTATATGGACTGGTACATGGTGTGTATATTGGTAAGGTCTACAGTCTGGTACAGTATATGGACTGGGTACATGGTGTGTGTATTGGTAAGGTCTACAGTATATGGACTGGTACATGGTGTGTGTATTGGTAAGGTCTACAGTATATGGACTGGTACATGGTGTGTATATTGGTAAGGTCTACAGTATATGGACTGGTACATGGTGTGTATATTGGTAAGGTCTACAGTATATGGACTGGTACATGGTGTGTATATTGGTAAGGTCTACAGTATATGGACTGGTACATGGTGTTTGTATTGGTAAGATCTACAGTAGATGGTGTGTGTATTGGTAAGGTCTACAGTATATGGTGCATAAAATGAGAGTATGTTAAGTGAGATGTACTACAGTACTAACTATACAATCTGTAACAGAGGTCGCTAAGATTTTTCTAAAGTGAACAAACTTTCATCCGTCTGCTGACCAAATACACACCACCAGCAGCACCACAGCAACCAGCCATCCATCCAGCCAGGCAGACCCGGCGCCAGGCCTGGGTGGGTCGGACGGTGACTGTGTGCCTGGCCAGGTGCCAGCAGGACGTGTGCAGGGAGGTATGGCATGGCAAGGGTCCTCCAGGCTGGAGGCATTGAGGAGCAGTGGAGGCATTCAGCTGGTGGTGAATGTGCCTTTGTCTGGGAGCGGCGTGCCAGGCTAGCTCTAATGAGGCAGCTCTTTGTGACAGGCCTCTCAACATCAAGTGGGCTGGTGGACTCATTAACCTGACTACCACAAATAAAGCAGGCAGGCACAAGAGACGCCTATGATAGCACACTGCTATGCTGCTGCCGCTCGCTGCTGAATCCACCTCTTCCTCCCTCCTCTCTCTCTCTGGTCTCCCAGGCTTAAGGGGATGTGCAGTAGGAGTGGATCAGACTGGCCTAGATCAGGTATCCCGAATACAGGGATGTGGAGGGTGTTAACTCTCTGTAGTTCAACATGGTCGTGTTGGAATACAGGTTGATCTGATGTGGTGCAACATGGTCGTGTTGGAATACAGGTTGATCTGATGTGGTGCAACATGGTCATGTTGGAATACAGGTTGATCTGATGTGGTGCAACATGGTCATGTTGGAATACAGGTTGATCTGATGTGGTGCAACATGGTCATGTTGGAATACAGGTTGAGCTGATGTGGTGCAACATGGTCATGTTGGAATACAGGTTGAGCTGATGTGGTGCAACATGGTCATGTTGGAATACAGGTTGAGCTGATGTGGTGCAACATGGTCATGTTGGAATACAGGTTGAGCTGATGTGGTGCAACATGGTCATGTTGGAATACAGGTTGAGCTGATGTGGTGCAACATGGTCATGTTGGAATACAG
Organism: Oncorhynchus nerka; assembly: GCF_034236695.1. NCBI lineage: Eukaryota > Metazoa > Chordata > Actinopteri > Salmoniformes > Salmonidae > Oncorhynchus > Oncorhynchus nerka. Next base: position 19,558,957 of record NC_088401.1, on the reverse strand, counting down.
GTTGAGCTGATGTGGTGCAACATGGTCATGTTGGAATACAGGTTGATCTGATGTGGTGCAACATGGTCATGTTGGAATACAGGTTGAGCTGATGTGGTGCAACATGGTCATGTTGGAATACAGGTTGAGCTGATGTGGCAGGTGATCATACTTCACCTTGGCAGGTGTTGACAGTTGGTTGCATCATGCATCAACAATATCAGTGTGACACTTACATTTGCTGAGTCTAACAATAAATAGCACATTCCATCCTCTGTGTGTGTGTATGTGTGTATGAGTACAGTACATGCAGCATCACTCTGAAAACAGAGGAAGCTGACTGTATTGCAACACACATTCCCATAATGTGACGTGATAAACTGGAGCCAAATCTGCTCTGGTTCCATGGAGACAGTGAGAGGAATGAACTGTGGTTCGACTTTAGCTGTACTGTAGCATAGTAGTGAAAGTCACATATAGCCACTGAATAATGGATCCATCATAGAATGTGAACCAGGAATAGCTGTGTGTGCCATTCATCTAGCTGCACTGGTGAACAGGCAAGGACAGGTCAGGCCCCACAATCTCATCTAACATTACTGTGTACCATGTTGTTTTCTATTTCTCCTGAGTACTCTCTCTGAATATCCCTCTTGGTTATTAACAGTGCTGCATTATGGATTATGGGCGTAGACTGTCCAGATTTTGATTGGATGTTAATGTCATGTAGTGTTTGATGTATGGTCTTTGAGATTGCTCAAGCATTTGATCAGGTGGCTTGTATGTAGATTAGACTCATTAGATATTCCCTACACTATTCTTCACCATGTTTCCTCCAGATTCATTTTACCACCCCTCATTGTCCTCAGGCACACAGTGAATGATTTGAATGTGGTTATGCTGTACAGGCTGCACTCGATAAGCCTTGCACAGTATTATACAGTAAGAGGAAAGGAGGGGAGCTAACATTACAGAGATCACTAATAGTGTCAGAGGCTCATTTCCTAAAGAGGAATATTCACACCAACATCAAAGGGGATAGCGCTCCTGACACTGAGAAATTGCAGATGAGGTTTCATTAATTAAGAAGGCCTCTAATGTTTATTTAAATGAAATTTACCGTTGCATTATTGATTCGCTGCCGCAAAATTATCTGACACGATGCACATGAATTGCGAGCGGCGGCTCTCTGATGGTTTAGGCAGGCAGGCGGTGGTGTGTGTGTGTGAGTGTGGTGTGTGTATGTGTGTCACTGGTAAGAGGGAGGGTGGGGTGCGGGGGTGGGGGGGCGTCTAAGTACGATTTGAGCGGGGGGTACGATACGTGTGCACGTCCTAGGCCCCAGGATGTGGGCATGTGAAGGAGGGATGTCTTTGTTTGCATTGAACCTGCTGATGACAAGGTTGGGATGTACAGAAATCACTGAGCGAAATCACTGCTGCTGTTGCTGCTACTGATGCTTTTCCTGCAGGCCTTAACTGGGAAATAGAGGAATGTTCTATTTCTGTTTATTTGGTAGTGGAAGAAGGCAGAGTGATGCCAAAATGTTGGTGTTTTACGCAATAGATTAGTGGGAGTTTATATATACAGTGCCTTCAGAAAGTATTCAGACCACTTGACTTTTTCCACATTTTGTTACATTACAGCCTCATTCTAAATTTGATTTAAAAAATCATTCTTATCAATCAAATGTATTTATAAAGCCCTTTTAACATCAGCCAACGTCACAAAGTGCTGTACAGAAACCCAGCCTAAAACCCCAAACAGCAATGCAGATGTAGAATCTACACACAATAGCACATTTACATAAATATTCAGACCCTTCACTCAATACTTTGTTGAACATCCTTTGGCAGCGATTACAGCAGCGAGTCTTCTTGGGTATGTTGCCACAAGCTTGGCACACCAGTATTTGGGGAGTTTCTCCCATTCTCCTCTGCAGCTCCTCTTAAGCTCTGTCAGGTTGGATGGGTAGCGTTGTTGCACAGCTATTTTCAGATCCTACCGGAGACGCTAGATCGGGTTCAAGTCCAGGCTCTGGTTGGGCCACTCAGGACATTCAGAGACTTGTCCCAAAGCCACTCCTGCATTGTCTTGGCTGTGTGCTTAGGGTCATTGTACTGTTGGAAAGTGAACCTTCGCCCGAGTCTGAGGTCCTGAGTGCTCTGGAGCAGGTTTTCATCAAGGACCTCTCTGTACTTTGCTCCGTTCATATTTTCCTCGATCCTAACTAGTCTCCCAGTCCCTGTCGCTGAAAAACACCCCCACAGCATGATGCTGCCATCACCATGCTTTACCGTAAGGATGGTGCCAGGTTTCCTCCAGATGTGACACTTGGCATTCAGGCCAAAGAGTTCAATCTTGGTTTCATCAGACCAGAGAATCTTGTTTCTCATGGTCTGAGAGTCTTTAGGTGCCATTTGGCAAACTCCAAGCGGGCTGTCATGTGCCTTTTACTGACGAGTGGCTTCCGTCTGGCCACTCTACCATAAAGGACTAATTGGTGGAGTGCTGCAGAGATGGTTGTCCTTCTGGAAGGTTCTCCCATCTCCACAGAGGAACTCTGGACCTCCCTGACCAAGGCCCTTCTCCCCTGATTACTCAGTTTGGCCGGACGGCCAGCTCTAGGAATAGTCCCGGTGGTTCCAAACTTGTTCCATTTAAGAATGATGGAGGCCACTGTGTTCTTGGGGACCTTTAAAGGTTGTACATCTTTTTGGTACCTTCCCCCGATCTGTGCCTCAACACAATCCTTTTCTGATAATTCCTTCGACCTCATGGCTTGGTTTTTACTCTGACATGGACTGTCAACTGTGGGACCTTATATAGACAGGTGTGTGCCTTTCCAAATCATGTCCAATCGATTGAATTTACCACAGGTGGACTCCAATCAAGTTGTAGAAACATCTCAAGGATGATCAATGGAAACAGGATGCACCTGAGCTCAATTTCGTTTTTCTTTGTCATTATGTGGTATTGTGTGTAGATTGCTGAGGATTTGTATTTATTTAATCCATTTTAGAATAAGGCTGTAGCATAACAAAATGTGGAAAAGGTCAAAGGGTCTGAGTACTTTCCGAGGGCACTGTACAGACTGTTTGACTCTCTTTATTTATTTTTATAGCTTACACTTTATTTGCCGTTAGTCAGCACCTCTACACTAAACAATGTTCTCTGGGTGTGCTCCATCTTGTGCTTTTTAGTAAAGGAAATGCTGACATTGTTTACATTCACTCATTATTTCCTGTTATTTGTTGTCTTGCAGCTACATTTTTTACATTTCATTTTCAAATTATCCTCCCTGTTTTCCTTTACAACCTGGTCAGTTCTTTGAAGACTATTGAAATACATATTTTGCTACACAACACCTTATCTATTATGCTCAATTTCTATTCTAAATAGAAAGAGGGAATAATACATTTATTGAATGTGTTTGGCATTATACACAATGCAAATTGATTGGACAGGAAAAGGCACAACGCTCGCTCACCATTAAAAAATGTGTCAGTTTATTAAAGACGTTTAAAAGACATTTCGATCTTCAATGACTTTCTTCAGAATCTGTCTACTGATGTCTACACATTTCTAGGTTGCACCTCTACTCACGTTGTTTCAACACATTCTATTTCTTTCCAGTGCAAATTTATTGCCAGGATTTAGAATGCATTTGATGCTCCTCAGCCAATCGGCAGGAAGAATGTCTGTAACGTAAAACCAGTTGTGTAAAGTACTTAAGTAAAAATACTTGAAAGTACTAATGTATTTTTTGTGTATCTGTACTTACTTTACTATTTACATTTTTGACAACTTTTACTTTTACTTCACTACATTCCTAAAGGAAATAATCTACTTTTTACCCCATACATTTCCCCTGGCACACGTAAGGTACTCGTTACATTTTGAATGCTTAGCAGGACAGGAACATGGTCTAATTCACACACTTATCAACATCCCTGGTCATCCCTACTGCCTCTGATCTGGCGGACTCACTAACACAAATGCTTCATTTGTAAATTATGAGTGTTGGAGAGCACTCTTGGCTATCCGTAAATAAAAAAGGAATTTAAAATGTATTTATACTTTTACTTTGACTTTTGATACTTAAGTATATTTTAGCAATGACATTTACTTTTGAAACTTAAGTATATTTAAAACCAAATACTTATAGACTTTAACTCAGGTAATATTTTGCTGGGTGACTTTCACTTTTACTTGAGTTATTTTCTATTAAGATATCTTTACTTTTACTCAAGGATGAAAATTGGGTACTTTTTCCACCACTGTGTAAAACGGTTAAGTGACGGTATGACCGCTGCGTGGTCCCATGGTGTTACTACTTGCGTACTATTGTTTGTACAGATGAACGTGGTACCTTCATGCATTTGGAAATTTCTCTCAAGGATGAACCAGACTTGTGGAGGTCTACAATTGTTTTCTAAGGTCTTGGCTGATTTCATTTTATTTTCCCATGATATTAAGCAAAGAGGCACTGAGTTTGAAGGTAAGCCTTGAAATACATCCACAGGTACACCTCCAATTGACTGAAAATATGTCAATTAGCCTATCAGAAGCTTCTAAAGCCATGACATCTTTTTCTGGAATTTTCCAAGCTGTTCAAAGCCACAGTCAACTTAGTGTATGTAAACTTCTGACCCACTGAAATCTGTCTGTAAACAATTATTTGAAAAATTACTTGTGTCACGCCCAAAGTAGATATCCTAACCGACTTGCCAAAACTATAGTTTGTTAACAAGAAATTTATGGAGTGGTTGAAAAACGAGTTTTAATGACTCCAACCTAAGTGTATGTAAACTTCCGACTCCAACTGTAATCTTTGGAAAAGAAAATAGCTTGAATTGTCAGGTTTGCAATACATTATCAATACATGAATACGTACTGCAATTGCACAGTAATATTTACTGACATTTATAAAGGAGAAGTGTTTCAAGTCTCCCTGTCTTTAGGGTATTTTTCAATCATATTTAATTTAATTTACAAAGCACTTCACAATGTGCCCCAACAATCCACAGAAAATGACACAAAGGTCAAAGTAGCCATAGGCCACTTCATTAGTAGGAGACATATTATGATAATTGAATGATTGGTCTCCTTAGTGAGTGCAACATTGAGATATACAGGTTTTTTCCTATTCTATTTATATGGTGTGCAGTGATATTTGCTTCAAAGACTAAGCCGCGAGTCTTTCTCTGAGACACAGATTAAACTGGTTCTCCTCTTCTACTCCCTTGGAGCAGTGTGACGGTAGGAAGGCAGACAGACAGACGGACAAACAGGCACGCAGGCAGGCAGGCAGGCAGACAGACAGACAGACAGACAGACAGCGAGGCAGGCAGGCAGGCAGGCAGGCAGGCAGGCAGGCAGGCAGGCAGGCAGTTAGGGAGGCAGGCAGGCAGGGAGGCAGGCAGGCAGGCAGGCAGGCAGGCAGGCAGGCAGGCAGGGAGGCAGGCAGGTAGGCAGGCAGGCAGGCAGGCAGGCAGGCAGGCAGGCAGGCAGGCAGGCAGGCAGGCAGGCAGGCAGGCAGACAGACAGACAGACAGCGAGGCAGGCAGGCAGGCAGACAGACAGACAATGAGGCAGGAGGCAGGCAGGCAGGCAGGCAGGCAGGCAGTTAGGGAGGCAGGCAGGCAGGGAGGCAGGCAGGCAGGGAGGTGGGCAGGCAGGCAGGCAGGGCCCTGTGGTAAGACATTCTGCCATCTGTGCAGGTACTCTGCTCTGCTCCACATCCCTCCACCCCTGAGCTACCTCTCTCTCTGCAGAGGTGTGTGTATGTGTGTGTCCTCTCTCAGTCATAGCTGTTGTTCAGACAGTCCTACACCTCTTTTCTTACTGTTAAACTTCCTCCACACCTCTCTCTCTCTCGCTAGCACACACACACACACACACACACACACACACACACACACACACACACACACACACACACACACACACACACACACACACACACACACACACACACACACACACACACACACACACCTGTTGAACACCCATTCTGTCCATCATAGAGCTACCCATGACCTTGGCATGCACAGCCTGTCCCCCTGCCAAAGGATACGCCAGTGTGTGTGTGTGTACTTTTGTGAGCGAGTGTGTTTTTCTGTGTGTGATTATGGAGAAAGAGAGAGGAAGAGAGAGAGAGGTAGTGTGGTGGCGGGTAATGGATGACATTGTGAGCCAACAGGCAGAGGTCACCCTCACTGGGCACAGACCCAAACTATATTATCGACTGGGGAGTTGGCAGCCTGCTCTTCTCTGCTGCTTCTGCCCACACACACTCACACACACACACACACACACACACACACACACACACACACACACACACACACACACACACACACACACACACACACACACACACACACACGGCCACTCACACACTACCACACACACGCACACACACACACACACACACACACACACACACACACACACACACACACACACACACACACACACACACACAAACATACTGCTGCCATTCTAAACCCTCTTTCCACCTTGAATTTAACAAATGCAGCTCACTTGAAATATAGATTTTACACAATATATACAAATTGGTGGCTCGTAATAAAAACATTCCATTCCCATAGAAAATAATGTATCTATTAATGTGTTTTTGTTGGAATTGGTTCCATAATTGTACACATTTTTAGAATGTCTGTTTTCCCCCTCATTGCAATAAAAGTGTAAAATAACAGGTTTTTATATTTATGATTGAAAATATGTCATAGTAATGAATAGGTGTAAAATAATCAGATGAGTCTTCTTTGACACGGTGCCATAGTATATTCAGTCATACTGATATGGCTATGTGGTCATGTGCGTCTTTCATACACTACAACCATATACTCAGAAAAAAGGCTTCCAAAAGGCTTTTTCAGCTGTCTCCGTAGGGTTCCAGGTCGAATCCTTCAGAGTTCCATGTAAAACCCTGTGCTAAAAGGTTTTGAACAGAACCCAAAAGGGTTCTACCTGGAGTCAAAAAGGGTTCTTCAAAGGGCACTCCTATGGGGACAGCCGAAGAAACGTTTTAGGTTCTAGATGGGACCTTTTTTTACAAGAGTGTAGATAATGTTCAGAGCTCAACTCTAAGGATAAGAGCTCAACTCTAAGGACATTTTCTTGGTGTGAAATTGATTCAATAATAGCAATTGGAGTTAAACCATAAGTACTGTGTTGTCCTTTTACCATTCTTCCATATAAAGCGAGAGAATATACTTCCAACTTTGCAGAAATGATTTTGCAGCAAGTATTACTTCATCACAGTTTCACAGATAGACGTGATCCCCTTTTAAGCATCACATTCATCAGTTCATCATTTCACAGAAAACCATGTTACCATGGCTCAGTCAGATAGAATGAAAGTCATTTTGCTACACATTGATATACTGTAGGACACAATGTTACAATGATATAGAAAACAATGTTACATTGATATAGGACACAATGTTACATTGATGTATGACATAATTTTACATTGAAAAAGGACCCAATGTTACACTGATATAGGACAAAATGTTACATTGATGTTGAACACACTGTTACATTGATACAGGACACAATATTATATTGACATAGTACACAATATTACTTTGATATAGGACACACAGTTAAGTTGATTTAGGAAAAACTGTTACATTCAAAAAGACAATATGTTGCAATGATTTCGGACAAACGTTTTCATTGATATAGGCCACATGTTACATTGATATAGGTTACAATGTTACATTGATATAGGCCACAATGTCACATTGATGAAGGACACACTATTATATTGATACAAGACGTACTTTTACATTGATATAGGACACACTGCTGCATTGATATAGCACATACTTTTACATTGATATAGGACACATTATCACATTAATAAAGGACACAATGTTAAATTGATATAGGACACAACGCTACATCGATATATGACACAAAGATACATTGATATATGACATTATATTACATTGATATAGGACACAATGTTACATTGTAATAGGACGCAATGTTACATTTATATAAGGCACAATTTACATTGATACAGCACACACTCTCACATTGATATTGGACACACTATTACATTGATATATGCACAACATTACATTGATATAGGACACAATGTTACATTTATATAGGACATACTGTTACATTGATATAGGACATACTGTTACATTTATATAGGACACAATGTTACATTTATATAGGACATACTGTTACATTGATATAGGACACAATGTTACATTTATATAGGACATACTGTTACATTTATATAGGACACAATGTTACATTTATATAGGACATACTGTTACATTGATATAGGACACAATGTTACATTTATATAGGACATACTGTTACATTGATATAGGACACAATGTTACATTTATATAAGGCACAATGTTACAGTGATATAGGACACAATGTTACATTTATATAAGGCACAATGTTACATTTATATAGGACATACTGTTACATTGATATAGGACACAATGTTACATTTATATAGGACATACTGTTACATTGATATAGGACACAATGTTACATTTATATAGGACATACTGTTACATTGATATAGGACACAATGTTACATTTATATAGGACATACTGTTACATTGATATAGGACACAATGTTACATTTATATAGGACATACTGTTACATTGATATAGGACACAATGTTACATTTATATAAGGCACAATTTTACAGTGATATAGGACACAATGTTACATTTATATAGGACATACTGTTACATTGATATAGGACACAATGTTACATTTATATAGGACATACTGTTACATTGATATAGGACACAATGTTACATTTATATAAGGCACAATGTTACAGTGATATAGGACACAATGTTACATTTATATAAGGCACAATGTTACATTTATATAGGACATACTGTTACATTGATATAGGACACAATGTTACATTTATATAAGGCACAATGTTACAGTGATATAGGACACAATGCTACATTGATATATGACACAATATTAGATTGTCATATGACGCAATATTACATCGATATAGAACACAATGTTACATTGATATAGACAACAATGTTACATCGATATAGAAAACAATGTTAAATTATTATATTGGACAAAATGTTACATTTATATATGACACAATGTTATATTGATAAACTGTAGGACACAATGCTATATTGATCATCAAATCAAATCTAATGTATTTATATATCCCTTCTTACATCAGCTGATATTTCAAAGTGCTGTACAGAAACCCAGCCTAAAACCCCAAATAGCAAGCAATGCAGGTGTAGAAGCACGTTGGCTAGGAAAAACTCCCTAGAAAGGCCAAATCCAAGGAAGAAACCTAGAGAGGAACCAGGCTATGAGGGGGACCAGTCCTCTTCCAGCTCTTCTGGCTGTGCCAGGTGGAAATTATAACAGAACATGGCTAAGATGTTCAAATGTTCATAAATGACCAGCATGGTCAAATAATAATAATCACAGTAGTTGTCGAGGGTGCAGCAAGTCAGCACCTCAGGAGTAAATGTCAGTTGGCTTTTCATAGCCGATCATTAAGAGTATCTCTACCGCTCCTGCTGTCTCTAGAGAGTTGAAAACAGCAGGTCTGGGACAGGTAGCACGTCCAATGAACAGGTCAGGGTTCCATAGCCGCAGGCAGAACAGTTGAAACTAGAGCAGCAGCACGGCCAGGTGGGACTGGGGACAGCAAGGAGTCATCATGCCAGGTTGTCCTGAGGCATGGTCCTAGGGCTCAGATCCTCCGAGAAAGAAAGAGAGAAAGAGAGAGAGCATACTTAAATTCACACAGGACACCGGATAAGACAGGAGAAGTACTCCAGATATAACAGACTGACCCTAGCCCCCCGACACATAAACTACTGCAGCATAAATACTGGAGGCTGAGACAGGAGGGGTCAGGAGACACTGTGGCCCCATCCGAGGACACCCCCGGACAGGGCCAAACAGGAAGGATATAACCCCACCCACTTTGCCAAAGCACAGCCCCCACACCTCTAGAGGGATATCTTCAACCACCAACTTACCATCCTGAGACAAGGCCGAGTATAGCCCACAAAGATCTCCGCCACGGCACAACCCCAGGGGGGGCGCCAACCCAGACAGGACGATCACATCAGTGACTCAACCCACTCATGTGACGCACCCCTCCTAGGGACGGTATGAAAGAGCCCCAGTAAGCCAGTGACTCAGCCCCTGTAATAGGGTTAGAGGCAGAGAATCCCAGTGGAAAGAGGGGAACCGGCCAGGCAGAGACAGCAAGGGCGGTTCGTTGCTCCAGAGCCTTTCCGTTCACCTTCCCACTCCTGGGCCAGACTACACTCAATCATATGACCCACTGAAGAGATGAGTCTTCAGTAAAGACTTAAAGGTTGAGACCGAGTTTGCGTCTCTGACATGGGTAGGCAGACCGTTCCATAAAAATGGAGCTCTACAGGAGAAAGCCCTGCCTCCAGCTGTTTGCTTAGAAATTCTAGGGACAATTAGGAGGCCTGCGTCTTGTGACCGTAGCGTACGTGTAGGTATGTACGGCAGGACCAAATCAGAGAGATAGGTAGGAGCAAGCCCATGTAATGCTTTGTAGGTTAGCAGTAAAACCTTGAAATCAGCCCTTGCTTTGACAGGAAGCCAGTGTAGAGAGGCTAGCACTGGAGTAATATGATCAAATTTTTTGGTTCTAGTCAGGATTCTAGCAGCCGTATTTAGCACCAACTGAAGTTTATTTAGTGCTTTATCCGGGTAGCCGGAAAGTAGAGCATTGCAGTAGTCTAACCTAGAAGTGACAAAAGCATGGATTAAATTTTCTGCATCATTTTTGGACAGAAAGCAATGTTATGTAGATGGAAAAAGCTGTCCTTGAAACAGTCTTGATATATTCATCAAAAGAGAGATCAGGGTCCAGAGTAATGCCGAGGTCCTTCACAGTTTTATTTGTGACGACTGTACAGCCATCAAGATTAATTGTCAGATTCAACAGAAGATCTCTTTGTTTCTTAGTACCTAGAACAAGCATCTCTGTTTTGTCCGAGTTTAAAAGTAGAACGTTTGCAGCCATCCACTTCCTTATGTCTGAAAAACAGGCTTCTAGCGAGGGCAATTTTGGGGCTTCACCATGTTTCATTGAAATGTACAGCTGTGTGTCATCCGCATAGCAGTGAAAGTTAACATTATGTTTTCAAATGACATCCCCAAGAGGTAAAATATATAGTGAAAACAATAGTGGTCCTAAAACGGAACCTTGAGGAACACCGAAATTTACAATTGATTTGTCAGAGGACAAACCATTCACAGAGACAAACTCATATCTTTCCGGCAGATAAGATCTAAACCAGGCCAGAACTTGTCCGTGTACACCAATCTGGGTTTCCAATCTCTCCAAAAGAATGTGGTGATCGATGGTATCAAAAGCAGCACTAAGATCTAGGAGCACGAGGACAGATGCAGAGCCTCGGTCTGACGCCATTAAAAGGTAATTTACCACATTCACAAGTGCAGTCTCAGTGCTATGATGGGGTCTAAAACCAGACTGAAGCATTTTGTATATATTGTTTGTCTTCAGGAATGCAGTGAGTTGCTGCGCAACAGCTTTTTCCCCAAAAATTGAGAGGAATGGAAGATTCGATATAGGCCGATAGTTTTTTATATTTTCTGGGTCAATGTTTGGCTTTTTCAAGAGAGTCTTTATTACTGCCACTTTTAGTGAGTTTGGTACACATCCGGTGGATAGAGAGACGTTTATTATGTTCAACATAGGAGGACCAAGCACAGGAAGCAGCTCTTTCAGTAGTTTAGTTGGAATAGGGTCCAGTATGCAGCTTGAAGTTTTAGAGGCCATGATTATAGCACTTGAGTGTCTCTCTTGATCCTAGGTCCTGGCAGAGTTGTGCAGACTCAGGACAACTGAGCTTTGGAGAAATACGCAGATTTAAAGAGGAGTCTGTAATTTGCTTTCTAATGATCATGATCTTTTCGTCAAAGAAGTTCTTGAATGTGTTACTGCTCAAGTGAAAGCCATCCTCTCTTGGGGAATGCTGCTTTTTAGTTAGCTTTGCGACAGTATCAAAAACACATTTCGGATTGTTCTTATTTTCCTCAATTAAGTTGGAAAAATAGGATGATCGAGCCGCAGTGATGTCACGCCCTGGTCTAAGTATTTTGTGTTTTCTTCATGTATTGGGTCAGGCCAGGGTGTGGCATAGAGTTTTTGTATTGTGGTGTGTTTTGTCTTGGGATTTTGGAATGTGTGTATAGTGGGATTGTAGCTTAGTGGGGTGTTCTAGGAGAGTCTATGGCTGTCTGAAGTGGTTCTCAATCAGAGGCAGGTGTTTACCGTTGTCTCTGATTGGGAACCATATTTAGGCAGCCATATTCTTTGGTTGTATTGTGGGTGATTGTCCTGTGTGTCTTGATGTCCTGGTTAGAGGTTAGTAGACACTTGTATAGGCTGTTTTCGTTTTGTAGTGTTAGTGTTTTGTTGTGTGTTACGTTGGTTTATTAAAGATGAATCACAATAGACACGCTGCAGTTTGGTCCGACTCTCCTTCACCATTAGAAAGCCGTTACAAGTGAGGGCTCTTCGATACTGCATGGTACTGTCTTTCCAAGCTAGTCGGAAGACTTCCAGTTTGGTGTGGCGCCATTTCCGTTCCAATTTTCTGGAAGCTTGCTTCAGAGCTCGGGTATTTTCTGTATACCAGGGAGCTAGTTTCTTATGACAAATGTTTTTAGTTTACCCATCTACCCTAGATGCAGTTGCACCTTGCATCTTGCGCAAGGTTAAATTGAGTTCCTCAGTTAGGTGGTTAACTGATTTTTGTCCTCTGATATCCTTAGGCAGAGGGAGTCTGGAAGGGCATCAAGGAATCTTTGGGTTGTCTGAGAATTTATAGCATGACCTTTGATGCTCCTTGGTTGGGGTCTGAGCAGATTATTTGTTGCGATTGCAAACATAATAAAATGGTGGTCCGATAGTCCAGGATTATGAGGAAAAACATTAAGATCCACAACATTTATTCCATGGGACAAAACTAGGTCCAGAGTATGACTGTGACAGTGAGTAGGTCCAGAGACACGTTGGTCAAAACCCACTGAGTTGATGATGGCTCCGAACGCCTTTTGGAGTGGGTCTGTGGACTTTTCCGTGTGAATATTAAAATCACCAAAAATGTGTATATTATCTGCTATGACTACAAGGTCCGATAGGAATTCAGGGAACTCAGTGAAGAACGCTGTATATGGCCCAGGAGGCCTGTAAACAGTAGCTATAAAAAGTGATTGAGTAGGCTGCATAGATTTCATGACTAGAAGCTCAAAAGACGAAAACATCATTTTTTGTTTTGTAAATTGAAATTTGCTATTGTAAATGTTAGCAACACCTCCGCCTTTGCGGGATGCACTGGGGATATGGTCACTAGTGTAACCAGGAGGTGAGGCCTCATTTAACACAGTAAATTCATCAGGCTTAAGCCATGTTTCAGTCAGGCCAATCACATCAAGATTATGATCAGTGATTAGTTCATTGACTATAACTGCCTTTGAAGTGAGGGATCTCAAGTAGCCCTACTTTGAGATGTGAGGTATCACGATCTCTTTCAATAATGGCAGGAATGGAGGTGGTGTTTATCCTAGTGAGATTGCTAAAGCGAACACCGCCATGTTTAGTTTTGCCCAACCTAGGTCGAGGCACAGACACGGTCTCAATGGGGATAGCTGAGCTGACTACAATGACTGTGCTAGTGGCAGACTCCACTAAGCTGGCAGGCTGGCTAACAGCCTGCTGCCTGGCCTGCACCCTATTTCATTGTGGAGCTAGAGGAGTTAGAGCTCTGTCTATGTTGGTAGATAAGATGAGAGCACCCCTCCAGCTAGGATGAAGTCCGTCACTCCTCAGCAGGCCAGGCTTGGTCCTGTTTGTGGGTGAGTCCCAGAAAGAGGGCCAATTATCTACAAATTCTATCTTTTGGGAGGGGCCGAAAACAGTTGTCAGCCTCCCGGGTGGCGCAGTGGTCTAGGGCACTGCATCGCAGCGCTAGCTGTGCCACCAGAGACTCTGGGTTCGCGCCCAGGCTCTGTCGCAGCCTGCCGCGACCGGGAGGTCTGTGGGGCGACGCACAATTGGCCTAGCGTCGTCCGGGTTAGGGAGGGTTTGGTCGGCAGGGGTATCTTTGTCTCATCGTGCACCAGAGACTCCTGTGGCGGGCCGGGAGCAATGCACGCTAACCAAGGTAGCCAGGTGTATGGTGTTTCCTCTGACACATTGGTGCGGCTGGCTTCCGGGTTGGATGCGCGCTGTCTTAAGAAGCAGTGTGGCTTGGTTGGGTTGTGTTTCGGAGGACGCATGGCTTTCGACCTTCGTCTCTCCCGAGCTCGTACGGGAGTTGTAGCGATGAGACAAGACAGTTTTCAACCAGCGATTGAGTTGTGAGACTCTGCTTTAGATCTCATCCCTCCCCCTAACTGGGAGGGGGCCAGAGACAATTACTCAATGCCGACACATCTTTCTAGCTGATTTACACGCTGAAGCTATGTTGTGCTTGGTGACATCTGACTGTTTCATCCTAACATCGCTGGTGCCGACGTGGATAACAATATCTCTACTCTATACACATGCCAGTTTTAGCTTTAGCCAGCACCATCTTCAGATTAGCCTTAACGTCGGTAGCCCTGCCCCCTGATAAACAGTGTATGATCGCTGGATGATTCGTTTTAAGTCTAATACTGCGGTTAATGGAGTCGCCAATGACTAGGGTTTTCAATTTGTCAGAGCTAATGGTGGGAAGCTTCGGCGTCTCAGACCCCGTAACGGGGGGAGTAGAGACAAGAGAAGGCTCGGCCTCTGACTCCGACTCGCTGCTAAATGGGGAAACCGGTTGAAAGTTTCTGTCGGCTGAACGAGCCGACAGAAACAGCATTTCCCTCCAGAAGCCATGAGAAAGTTGTCCGGCTGCGGGGACCGTGCGAGGGGATTTACTATCTGTACTTACTGGTGGCACAGACGCTGTTTCATCCTTTCCTACACTGAAATTACCCTTGCCTAACGCTTGCGTCTGAAGCTGGGCTTACAGCACAGCTATCCTCGCCGTAAGGCGATCGTTCTTCTGTATATTATGAGTACAGCGACTGCAATTAGAAGGCATCATGTTAATGTTACTACTTAGCTTGATATACTGTGGGACACAATTTTACATTGATATGGGACACAATGTTACATTGATATAAGACACAAAGTTACATTGTTATAGGACACACTGTTACATTGATATAGGACACAAAGATACATTGTTATAGGACACACTGTTACATTGATATAGGACACAACATTGCATTAATATTGGACACAATGTAACATTTATATAGGACATACTGTGACATTGATACAGGACACACATTCAATTTGATATAGGACAAATATTAACATTTATATGAGGCACAGAGTTACTTTGATATAGTAAACAATGTTACATTGATATAGGACAAAACATTGCATTAATATTGGACACAATGTTATATTTATATAGGACATACTGTCACATTGATATAGGACAAAATATTACATTGATATAGGACAGATTTTTTTATTGATAAAGGACACACTTTCACATTGATATAGGTCACAATGTTACATTGATATAGGACACACTTTTACATTGATATAGCACGTACATTTAAGTTGATTTTGGACACAAAGTTACATTGATATAGTGTAGGATACAATTTTGCATGGATATACAGTAGGACACAATGTTGCATTGATATAAGACACACTGTTACATTGACATACTGCTTGACACAATGGTACATTCATATACTGTAGGACACAATGTTATATTGATATACTGTAGGACACAATATTACATTGATATAGGACACAATGTTACATTGATATAGGACACAATGTTACATTGATATAGGACACAATGTTACATTGATATAGGACACAATGTTACATTGATATAGGACACAATGTTACATTGATTACATTTACATTTACATTTAAGTCATTTAGCAGACGCTCTTATCCAGAGCGACTTACAAATTGGATATAGGACACAATGTTACATTGATATAGGACACAATGTTACATTGATATAGGACAAAACATTGCATTAATATTGGACACAATGTTATATTTATATAGGACATACTGTCACATTGATATAGGACAGATTTTTTTATTGATAAAGGACACACTTTCACATTGATATAGGTCACAATGTTACATTGATATAGGACACACTTTTACATTGATATAGCACGTACATTTAAGTTGATTTTGGACACAAAGTTACATTGATATAGTGTAGGATACAATTTTGCATGGATATACAGTAGGACACAATGTTGCATTGATATAAGACACACTGTTACATTGACATACTGCTTGACACAATGGTACATTCATATACTGTAGGACACAATGTTATATTGATATACTGTAGGACACAATATTACATTGATATAGGACACAATGTTACATTGATATAGGACACAATGTTACATTGATATAGGACACAATGTTACATTGATATAGGACACAATGTTACATTGATTACATTTACATTTACATTTAAGTCATTTAGCAGACGCTCTTATCCAGAGCGACTTACAAATTGGATATAGGACACAATGTTACATTGATATAGGACACAATGTTACATTGATATAGGACACAATGTTACATTGATATAGGACACAATGTTACATTGATATAGGACACAATGTTACATTGATATAGGACACAATGTTACATTGATATAGGACACAATGTTACATTGATATAGGACACAATGTTACATTGATATGGGACACAATGTTACATTGATATAGGACACAATGTTACATTGATATAGGACACAATGTTACATTGATATAGGACACAATGTTACATTGATATAGGACACAATGTTACATTAATGTATGACATACTTTTACATTGATATAGGACACAATGTTACATTGATATAGGACACAATGTTACATTGATATAGGACACAATGTTACATTGATATAGGACACAATGTTACATTGATATAGGACACAATGTTACATTAATGTATGACATACTTTTACATTGATATAGGACACAATGTTACATTGAAATAGGACATAATTTTACACTGATATAGGACACACTTTCACGTTGATATAGTAAACAATGTTAAGTTGATATAGTACGCAAAGTTACATTGTTATAGGACAAAATATTCCATTGATATAAGGCAATGTTATTATAACTTTATTTCAACAAGGAACACAAACTGAGACCAAAGGTCTCTTTTACAGCTGGGCCCTGCGTATACATGTTTACACATACAGTTTAGGTACAATGATTAAGAAACTACACAAGACAAACAAAACCATCACAGATAACATACAAAAATACAGCAGAAGATTATTACATTTACTAACAGCACAAGAACCTGCATTACCCAAAACAGTTGCAAGAAATACAAAAATAAAAATCCTCCAATAAATGTTTAAAATGGGCGACAGGGGGATAGGAGTCTCAAGTTTAAGTTTAGTCTGCAGGCTATTCCATAGGCAAGGAGCGTAACAGGAGAAGGCAGCCATACCCAACTGTGGAAATTGCATGGGCCTCAAGTGTAATCCATGCTTGAGACCTGGTTTTAGGAATTATAATTCTAATATTGATAAGTGATGATAAATAAGGAGGTAGTTTCTTCAGAAGGGCTTTATAGACAAACACGAGAGCTGTACATTGATATAGGACACAATGTTACTGTCACGTTCTGATCTTAGTTCCTTTGTTTTGTCTTTGTTTATATGGTCAGGGCGTGAGTTGGGGTGGGAAGTCTGTTTGTTTTTCTATGTTTGGTTTCTGTGTTCGGCCTAGTATGGTTCTCAATCAGAGGCAGGTGTCATTAGTTGTCTCTGATTGAGAATCATACTTAGGTAGCCTTTTTCCACCTGGGTTTCGTGGGTGTTTATTTTCTGTCTTTGTGTTACGTGTGTATGTCACCAGACAGGACTGTTTATTTTCATTCGTTCATTTTGTTATTTTTGTATTGATTCAGTGTTCAGTGCTTTCTTTGACTTAAATTATGAACACTTACCACACTGCACTTTGGTCCTCCTCTCTTTCTCCTGAAAACAATCGTTACAGAAACACACACCACAAAAGGACCAAGCAGCGTGGTAATGGGCAGCAGCAGCGATCGCAGGACTCCTGGACATGGGAGCGAGATCTGGACTATGTCACTACTTGGGAGGAGATAGACAGGTGGTCGATCGACCCAGGGAGAGTGCCGGAGCCCGCCTGGGATTCTCTGGAGCAGTGTGAGGAGGGATACCGGCGAACGGAGTCAGCAAGGCGGCGCGGAAGGAAGCCCGAGAGGCAGCCCCAAACATTTCTTGGTGGGTGGCACATGGGGAGTGTGGCGAAGTCAGGTAGGAGACCTGCGCCAACTTCCCGTGCTTACCGGAGAGAGAGAGGGACCGGGCAGGCACCGTGTTATGCGGTGGAGTGCACGGTGTCTCCGGTGCATGTGCATAGCCCGGTGCGGTACATTCCTCGTATCGGCCGGGCTAGAGTGGGCATCGAGCCAGGTGCCATGAAGCCGGCTCTACGCTTCTGGTCTCCAGTGCGTCTCCTCGGGCCAGTGTACATGGCACCAGCCTTACGCAAGGTGTCCCCGGTTCGCCAGCACAGCCCAGTGCGGGCTATTCCACCTCGCCGCACTGCCCTGGCTACGGGGAGCATTCAACCAGGTAAGGTTGGGCAGGCTCGGTGCTCAAGAGCTCCAGTGCGCCTTCACGGTCCGGTCTGTCCGGTGCCACCTCCACGTACCAGCCCTCCGGTGGCAGCCCCCCGCACCAGGCTGTCTCGCCGTCTTCTCCCTACAGGTGCTCCCGCCTGTCCAGTGTTGTCAGAGCCTTCCTCCTCTCCAGCGCTGCCAGAGTCTCCCGTCTGTCCTGAGCTGCCAGAGTCTCCCATCTGTCCTGAGCTGCCAGAGTCTCCCGTCTGTCCTGAGCTGCCAGAGCCGCCAGTCTGTCCTGAGCTGCCTGAGCCACCAGTCTGTCCTGAGCTGCCAGTACGCCAGTCTATCCTGAGCTGCCAGAGCTGCCTGTCACGCCGGCGATGCCGGAATCGCCCTTCACTCCGGAGCTGCCGGAGTCTCCCGCCTGTCCTGAGCTGCCAGAGTCTCCCGTCTGTCCTGAGCTGCCAGAGTCTCCCGTCTGTCCTGAGCTGCCAGGGTCTCCCGTCTGCCCTGAGCTGCCAGAGTCTCCCGCCAGTCTGTCCTGAGCTGCCAGAGTCTCCCGCCAGTCTGTCCTGAGCTGCCAGAGTCTCCCGCCAGTCTGTCCTGAGCTGCCAGAGTCTCCCGCCAGTCTGTCCTGAGCTGCCAGAGCCGCCAGTCTGTCCTAAGCTGCCAGAGCCGCCAGTCTGTCCTGAGCTGCCAGAGCCGCCAGTCTGTCCTGAGCTGCCAGAGCCGCCAGTCTGTCCTGAGCTGCCAGAGCCGCCAGTCTGTCCTGAGCTGCCAGAGCCGCCAGTCTGTCCTGAGCTGCCAGAGCCGCCAGTCTGTCCTGAGCTGCCAGAGCCGCCAGTCTGTCCTGAGCTGCCAGAGCCGCCAGTCTGTCCTGAGCTGCCAGAGCCGCCAGTCTGGTATAGAGTACAGTATAAACATATGAGATGAGTAATGTAGGGTATGTAAGCATTGTATAAAGTGGCATTATTTAGTGACGAGTGATACATTTATTACATCCAATTTTTAATTATTAAAGTTCCTGGAGATTTGAGCCACTCAATGTTAGTGATGGCTGTTTAACAGTCTGATGGCCTTGAGATAGAAGTTGTTTTTCAGTCTCTCGGTCCCAGCTTTGATGCACCTGTACTGACCTCACCTTCTGGATGATAGCGAGGTGAACAGGCAGTGGCTCAGGTGGTTGTTGTCCTTGATGATCTTTTTGGCCTTCCTGTGACATCGGGTGGTGTAGGTGTCCTGGAGGGCAGGTAGTTTGCCCCAGGTGATGTATTGTGCAGACCTCACTACCCTCTGGAGAGCTTTACAGTTGTGGGCAGAGCAGTTGCCGTACCAGGCGGTGATACAGCCCGACAGGATGCTCTCGATTGTACATCTGTAAAAGTTTGTGAATGTTTTTGGTGACAAGACAAATTTCTGATGTAACACACACTGTTATATTGATATAGGACATACTGTTACATTTATATAGGACATCGTGTTACATTTATATAGGACACAATGTTGCTATGATAAAGGACACAATGTTACATTGATATACTGTAGGACACAATGTTACAGTGATATAGGACACACTGTTACATTTATATATGACATACTGTCACATTGATATAGGACACAACGTTAAATGATATAGGACACAATGTTACATTGATAAAGGACACAATGTTACATTGATATACTGTAGGACACAATGTTACAGTGATATAGGACACACTGTTACATTTATATATGACATACTGTCACATTGATATAGGACACAACGTTAAATGATATAGGACACAACGTTAAATGATATAGGACACAATGTTACATTGATATAGGACACAATGTTACATTGATATAGGACATACTTTTACATTGATATACTGTAGGACACAATGTTACATTGATATAAGACACACTGTTACATTGATATAGGACATACTGTAACATTAACATAGGACATAGTGTTACATTTATATAGGAAACAATGTTGCATTGATATAGGACACAATGTTACAATGATATATTGTAGGACACATTGTTACATTGAGATATACTGTAGGATACAATGTTACATTGATATAACACAATGATACATTGATAAAGGACACAATGTTACATCAATAAAGGACACAATGTTACATTGATATAGGACACAACGTTAAATGATATAGGACATAGTGTTACATTTATATAGGAAACAATGTTGCATTGATATAGGACACACTGTTACATTTATATACTGTAGGACACATTGTTACATTGAGATATACTGTAGGATGCAATGTTACATTGATATAACACAATGATACATTGATAAAGGACACAATGTTACATCAATATAGGACACAATGTTATGAAATGGTACATATGGAATCATGTAGTCACCAAAAAAGTGTTAAACAAATTAAAATATATTTGAGATTTGAGATTCTTCAAATAGCCACCCTTTGCCTTGATGGCAGCTTTGCACAGTCTTGGCATTCTCTCAACCAGCTTCATGAGGTAGTCACCTGGAATGCATTTCAATGAACAGGTGTGCCTTGTTAAAAGTTCATTTGGGGAATGTATTTCCCTCTCATGAATGAGTTTGAGCCTATCAGTTGTGTTGTGACAAGGTAGGGGGGTATACAGAAGACAGCCTTATTTCATAAAAGACTAAGTTTATATTATGGCAAGAACAGATCAAATAAGCAAAGAGAAATGACAGTACATCATTACTATTAGACATGTAGGTCGGTCAATCCAAAAATATTTGTATTTAATTTATTTCACCTATATTTAAAACTTCTCTAGGATAGGGGGCAGCATTTGGAATTTTGGATGAAAAGCATGCCCAAATTCAACTGCCTGCTACTCATCCCCAGAAGACAAGATATGCATATTATTAGTAGATTTGGATAGGAAACACTCTGAAGTTTCTAAAACTGTTTGAATCATGTCTGTGAGTATAACAGAACTTATGTAGCATGCGAAACCCCGAGGTCACCCTCTTTTCAATGGGTTTTCATTGGGAATCCAGATTTCTAAGGGACTTGCTTGCAGTTCCTACCGCTTCCACTGGATGTCACCAGTCTTTAGAAATTGGTTGAGGTTATTCCTTTGTGTAATGAAGAAGTACGGCCATCTTGAAAGAGGGTCACTTCATGTGTACTGTTTGATAGAGGCGCATGACCAGAAAGCAGCTTCAGTTTGTTTTCTTCCTGTAAGCATCATTTGCTTTTGCCGAAAAGCCTTTTTGAAATCTGACATGTTGGCTGGATTCACAACACGTGTCGCTTTAATTTGGTATCTTACATGTGTGATTTCATGAAAGTTAGATTTTTATAGGAATTTATTTGAATATGGAGCTCTGCATTTTCTCTGGCTTTTGGCCAAGTGGGACGCTACTGTCCCACATATCCCAGAGAGGTTTATTTCACCAGATAGGCAAGTTGAGAACAAGTTCTCATTTACAATTGCGACCTGGCCAAGATAAAGCAAAGCAGTTCGACACATACAACAACACAGAGTTACACATGGAGTAAAACAAACATACAGTCAATAATACAGTAGAAAAACAAGTCTATATACAATGTGTATGAGGTGTGAGGTGAGATAAGGGAGGTAAAGGCAAAAAAAGGCCATGGTGGCGAAGTAAATACAATACAGCAAGTAAAACACTGGAATGGTCGATTTGCAGTGGAAGAATGTGCAAAGTAGAAATAGAAATAATGGGGTGCAAAGGAACAAAATAAATAAATACAATAGGGGAAGAGGTAGCTGTTTGGGATAAATTATAGATGGGCTATGCACAGGTGCAGTAATCTGTGAGCTGCTCTGACAGCTGGTGCTTAAAGCTAGTGAGGGAGATAAGTGTTTCCAGTTTCAGAGATTTTTGTAGTTCGTTCCAGTCATTGGCAGCAGAGAACTGGAAGGAGAGGCGGCCAAAGGAAGAATTGGTTTTGGGGGGGACCAGAGAGATATACCTGCTGGAGCGCGTGCTACAGGTGGGTGATGCTATGGTGACCAGCGAGCTGAGATAAGGGGGGACTTTACCTAGCAGGGTCTTGTAGATGACATGGAGCCAGTGGGTTTTGCGACAAGTATGAAGTGAGGGCCAGCCAACGACAGCGTACAGGTCGCAGTGGTGGGTAGTATATGGGGCTTTGGTGACAAAACAGATGGCACTGTGATAGATGGCATCCAATTTATTGAGTAGGGTATTGGAGGCTATTTTTTAAATGACATCACCGAAGTCGAGGATCGATAGGATGGTCAGTTTTACAAGGATATGTTTGGCAGCATGAGTGAAGGATGCTTTGTTGCGAAATAGGAAGCAAATTCTAGATTTAACTTTGGATTGTAGATGTTTGATGTGAGTCTGGAAGGAGAGTTTACAGTCTAACCAGACACCTAACCAGACACCTAGGTATTTGTAGTTGTCTACATATTCTAAGGCAGCATTCTGAGTACCATCCAGAGTAGTGATGTTGGGCGGGCGGGCAGGTACAGGCAGCGATCGGTTGAAGAGCATGCATTTAGTTTTACTTGTATTTAAGAGCAATTGGAGGCCACGGAAGGAGAGTTGTACGGCATTGAAACTCGTCTGGAGGGTTGTTAACACAGTGTCCAAAGAAGGGCCAGTAGCATACAGAAAATGTCAAGTGCAGTCACAAAAACCATTAAGAACTATTATGAAATTGGCTCTCATGAGGACCACCACAAGAATGGAAGACACAGAGTTACCTCTGCTGCAGATGTTAAGTTCATTAGAGTAACCAGCCTCAGAAATTACAGCCCAAATAATTGCTTCACAGAGTTCAAGTAACAGACACATTTCGAAATCAACTGTTCAGAGGAGACTGTGTGAATCTATCCTTCATGGTCGAATTGCTGCGAAGAAACCACTACTGAAGGACATCAATAATAAGAAGACTTGCTTTGGCCAAGAAACACAAGCAATGGATATTATACCGGTGGAACTGTGTTCTTTGGCATGGAGTCCCCATTTGACATTTTTGGTTCCAACCGCCGTGTCTTTGTGAGACGTTGTGTGGGTGAATGGATGATCTCCGCATGTGTATTTCCCAATGTGAAGCATGGAGGAGGAGGCGTTATGGTGTGGAGGTGCTTTGCTTGTGACACTGTCTGTGATTGATTTAGAATTCAAGGCACACTTAACCAGCATGGCTACCACAGCATTCTGCAGGGATACACCATCCCTTAGTGGGACTATCATTTGTTCTTCAACAGGACAATGACCCAACACACCTCCAGGCTGTGTAAGGGCTATTTGTCCAAGAAGGAGAGTGATGGAGTGCTGCATCAGATGACCTGGCCCCCACAATCCACTGACCTCAACCAAATTGAGATGGTTTGAGTTGAGTTGGACTTACGTTACTTTAACGTAAGACTGTTACAGTTCAAGCACGTCTGCCATGAATAAAAGCAAGATGGACAATAATATGATGGGGCGTTCACACAATCAGGAAAGATATATGTTAATTACATGACTTTTAATCACATATATTTTGCATAGTCTGCCTCTGAAATGTGTTTAGCTTTATAGTTCACATTTATACAGAACAGTAAATACTGTACCAGGCAAACTTACCTCCAGTATTTCCTGGAGTGATAATGAAGGGGACATCTCAAGCACATGCACTGATCATCGCTAGTTATTATCCTCCCGTTCTGAAGCAGGGGGGTCACCAGATCTGACAGGAACACTTTATCACGTTACTCCTGATGAGGACTTCTGCAGCACACACCATTGGCTCCATGGTCACATCAGGGCTCCCAAATACATTCAGGCTGGGGGGAAGGTTTGGAGAGCGAGATGAGGAGAGAGCGGGGGTGGAGAGAGGGATGAGGAGAGAGGAGGGTTTGGGAGGATGAGGAGAGAAGGATGAGGAGAGAGGGGGTTGGAAAGAGATGAGGAGAGAGGGATGAGGAGAGGGGGTGGAGAGAGCAATGAGGAGAGTTGGGGGTGGAGAGAGGGATGAGGAGAGAAGAATGAGGAGAGAGGGATGAGGAGAGAGGGGTGGAGAGAGCGGGTGTAGAGTGATGAGGAGAGAAGGGGGTGGAGAGAGATGAGGAGAGGGGGTGGAGAGAGGGATGAGGAGAGTTGGAGTGGAGAGAGGGATGAAGGAGAGAGGCATAAGGAGAGAGGGGGCTGGAGAGAGGGATGAGGAGAGAGGGGTGGAGAGAGCGGGTGGAGAGGGATGTGGAGAGAGAGGGGGTGGAGAAAAGGATGAGGAGAGAGGAGGGTTGGGGAGGGATGAGGAGAGAAGGATAAGGAGAGAGGGGTTGGAGAGAGATGAGGAGAGAAGGATGAGGAGAGGGTGTGGAGAGAGGAATGAGGAGAGATGGGGGTGGAGAGAGGGATGAGGAGAGAGAGAGGAAGGAGAGAGGGGTTGGAGATGGATGAGGAGAGAATAATGAGGAGAGAGGGATGAGGAGAGAGGGGGTGTAGAGTGATGAGGAGAGAAGGGGGTGGAGAGAGATGAGGAGAGGGGGTAGAGAGAGGGATGAGGAGAGGGGGTGGAGAGAGGGATAAGGAGAGTTGGGGTGGAGAGAGGGATGAAGGAGAGAGGCATGAGGAGAGACTGGGCTGGAGAGAGGGATGAGGAGAGAAGGGGGTGGAGAGAGGGATGAGGATAGTTGGGGTGGAGAGAGGGATGAAGGAGAGAGGCATGAGGAGAGAGTGGGCTGGAGAGAGGGATGAGGAGAGAAGGGGGTGGAGAGAGAGATGAGGAGAGGGGGTGGAGAGAGGGATGAGGAGAGTTGGGGTTAAGAGAGGGATGAAGGAGAGAGGCATGAGGAGAGAGTGGGCTGGAGAGAGGGATGGGGAGAGAGGGGGTGGAGAGAGCGGGTGGAGAGGGATGTGGAGAGAAGGATGAGGAGAGACGGGGTGGAGAGAGATGAGGAGAGGGGGTGGAGAGGGATGAGGAGAGTGGGGGGGGTTAGCTGCTGGGTCTTTTTACTGTCATTATCCTCGGTCGCTGTTTCACTCAGACCCATCTGATGAAAGTCAAGTAATATGCTAGCCCTGGTTATTTGACGACTGGAACTCAACAACTTAATTTAGTTAATCCTGAATCGGGGGTTCATTTAAATTAATTTCCCTCTGGTTGCTCCATCTACTCAGTGTGCATGTGGGGGGGGGGGGGGGTCTGGTGGGGGGATGGGAGGCTTTATGCTGCTGTGTGGTGGGTGAGGAGAAACCATGATGAAGAGGATGACATACATACGAAACAATAGAGAGAGAAAAATGCCAGCACAGCATATTAAAAAAGTCCATGCAAGGCGCAGAGATGGTATAGGCGTCTAGATTTCTTCGGTGTGTAATTTTTGTAGTAGTATAATAAAAATATTCAGGCGAAAATATGACATTTTCATATTGCTTAGCCAGTGGTGCATGCCATACTGTATGTGTCTGCATGTATGTGGGAGGCATACTGTGTGTATGCATGTTTATGTTTCATTCTATTCTATATGTGATGTACGGTGTGTTCTATGCTATATGTGATGTATGGTGTGTTCTATTCTATATGTGATGTATGGTGTGTTCTATTCTATATGTGATGTATGGTGTGTTCTATTCTATACTCTATGTGATGTATGGTGTGTTCTATTCTATATGTGATGTATGGTGTGTTCTATTCTTTACTGTATGTGATGTATGGTGTGTTCTCTTCTATATGTGATGTATGGTGTGTTCTATTCTATATGGGATGTATGGTGTGTTCTATTCTATATGGGATGTATGGTGTGTTCTATTCTATACTCTATGTGATGTATGGTGTGTTCTATTCTTTACTGTATGTGATGTATGGTGTGTTCTATTCCATTTGTGATGTATGGTGTGTTCTATTCTATATGTGATGTATGGTGTGTTCTATTATTCTATATGTGATGTATTCTATATGGTGTGTTCTATTCTATGTATGTTCCATTCTATATGTATGTATGTGTGTTCTATTCTATATGTGATGTATGGTGTGTTCTATTCTATATGTGATGTATGGTGTGTTCTATTCTATATGTGAATGGTGTGTTCTATTTATGGTCTGTTCTTTTCCATTTGTGATGTGATGTATGGTGTGTTCTATTCCTATTCTTATGTGATGTATGGTGTGTTCTATTCTATATGTGATGTATGGTGTGTTCTATTCTATATGTGATATGTGATGTATGGTGTGTTCTATTCTATATGTGATGTATGGTGTGTTCTATTCTATATGTGATGTATGGTGTGTTCTATTCTATATGTGAATTATGGTCTGTTCTTTTCCATTTGTGATGTATGGTGTGTTCCATTCTATATGTGATGTATGGTGTGTTCCATTCTATATGTGATGTATGGTGTGTTCTATTCTATATGTGATGTACGGTGTGTTCTATTCTATATGTTATGTATTGTATGTTCTATTCTATATGTGATGTATTGTGTGTTCTATTCTATATGGGATGTATGGTGTGTTCTATTCTATATGGGATGTATGGTGTGTTCTATTCTATATGTGATGTATGGTGTGTTCTATTCTATACTCTATGTGATGTATGGTGTGTTCTATTCTATATGTGATATATGGTGTGTTCTATTCTTTACTGTATGTGATGTATGGTGTGTTCTCTTCTATATGTGATGTACGGTGTGTTCTATTCTATATGGGATGTATGGTGTGTTCTATTCTATATGGGATGTATGGTGTGTTCTATTCTATATGTGATGTATGGTGTGTTCTATTCTATATGTAATGTATGGTGTGTTCTATTCTATATGTGATGTATGGTGTGTTCTATTCTTTATTGTATGTGATGTATGGTGTGTTCTCTTCTATATGTGATGTACGGTGTGTTCTATTCTATATGGGATGTATGGTGTGTTCTATTCTATATGTGATGTATGGTGTGTTCTATTCTATACTCTATGTGATGTATGGTGTGTTCTATTCCATTTGTGATGTATGGTGTGTTCTATTCCATTTGTGATGTATGGTGTGTTCTATTATTCTATATGTGATGTATGGTGTGTTCTATTCTATTTGTGATGTATGGTGTGTTCTATTCTATTTGTGATGTATGGTGTGTTCCATTCTATATGTGATGTATGGTGTGTTCTATTCTATATGTGATGTATGGTGTGTTCTATTCTATATGTGAATTATGGTCTGTTCTTTTCCATTTGTGATGTATGGTGTGTTCCATTCTATATGTGATGTATGGTGTGTTCCATTCTATATGTGATGTATGGTGTGTTCTATTCTATATGTTATGTATTGTGTGTTCTATTCTATATGTGATGTACGGTGTGTTCTATTCTATATGGGATGTATGGTGTGTTCTATTCTATATGTGATGTATGGTGTGTTCTATTCTATACTCTATGTGATGTATGGTGTGTTCTATTCTTTACTGTATGTGATATATGGTGTGTTCTATTCCATTTGTGATGTATGGTGTGTTCTATTCTATATGTGATGTATGGTGTGTTCTATTATTCTATATGTGATGTATGGTGTGTTCTATTCTATATGTTATGTATTGTGTGTTCTATTCTATATGTGATGTACGGTGTGTTCTATTCTATATGGGATGTATGGTGTGTTCTATTCTATATGTGATGTATGGTGTGTTCTATTCTATACTCTATGTGATGTATGGTGTGTTCTATTCTTTACTGTATGTGATATATGGTGTGTTCTATTCCATTTGTGATGTATGGTGTGTTCTATTCTATATGTGATGTATGGTGTGTTCTATTATTCTATATGTGATGTATGGTGTGTTCTATTCTATTTGTGATGTATGGTGTGTTCTATTCTATATGTGAATTATGGTCTGTTCTTTTCCATTTGTGATGTATGGTGTGTTCCATTCTATATGTGATGTATGGTGTGTTCCATTCTATATGTGATGTATGGTGTGTTCTACTCTATATGGGATGTATGGTGTGTTCTATTCTATATGTGATGTATGGTGTGTTCTATTCTATACTCTATGTGATGTATGGTGTGTTCTATTCTTTACTGTATGTGATATATGGTGTGTTCTATTCCATTTGTGATGTATGGTGTGTTCTATTCTATATGTGATGTATGGTGTGTTCTATGATTCTATATGTGATGTGTGGTGTGTTCTATTCTATTTGTGATGTATGGTGTGTTCTATTCTATATGTGAATTATGGTCTGTTCTTTTCCATTTGTGATGTATGGTGTGTTCCATTCTATATGTGATGTATGGTGTGTTCCATTCTATATGTGATGTATGGTGTGTTCTATTCTATATGGGATGTATGGTGTGCTATTCTATATGTGATGTATGGTGTGTTCTATTCTATACTCTATGTGATGTATGGTGTGTTCTATTCTTTACTGTATGTGATATATGGTGTGTTCTATTCCATTTGTGATGTATGGTGTGTTCTATTCTATATGTGATGTATGGTGTGTTCTATGATTCTATATGTGATGTATGTGTGTTCTATTCTATTTGTGATGTATGGTGTGTTCTATTCTATATGTGAATTATGGTCTGTTCTTTTCCATTTGTGATGTATGGTGTGTTCCATTCTATATATGATGTATGGTGTGTTCCATTCTATATGTGATGTATGGTGTGTTCTATTCTATATGGGATGTATGGTGTGTTCTATTCTATATGTGATGTATGGTGTGTTCTATTCTATACTGTATGTGATATATGGTGTGTTCTATTCCATTTGTGATGTATGGTGTGTTCTATTCTATATGTGATGTATGGTGTGTTCTATTATTCTATATGTGATGTATGGTGTGTTCTATTCTATTTGTGATGTATGGTGTGTTCTATTCTATATGTGAATTATGGTCTGTTCTTTTCCATTTGTGATGTATGGTGTGTTCCATTCTATATGTGATGTATGGTGTGTTCCATTCTATATGTGATGTATGGTGTGTTCTATTCTATATGGGATGTATGGTGTGTTCTATTCTATATGTGATGTATGGTGTGTTCTATTCTATACTCTATGTGATGTATGGTGTGTTCTATTCCATTTGTGATGTATGGTGTGTTCTATTCTATATGTGATGTATGGTGTGTTCTATTATTCTATATGTGATGTATGGTGTGTTCTATTCTATATGTGATGTATGGTGTGTTCCATTCTATATGTGATGTATGGTGTGTTCTATTCTATATGTGATGTATGGTGTGTTCTATTCTATATGTGAATTATGGTCTGTTCTTTTCCATTTGTGATGTATGGTGTGTTCCATTCTATATGTGATGTATGGTGTGTTCCATTCTATATGTGATGTATGGTGTGTTCTATTCTATATGTGATGTACGGTGTGTTCTATTCTATATGTTATGTATTGTGTGTCCTATTCTATATGTGATGTATTGTGTGTTCTATTCTATATGTGATGTATGGTGTGTTCTATTCTATATGTGAATTATGGTCTGTTCTTTTCCATTTGTGATGTATGGTGTGTTCCATTCTATATGTGATGTATGGTGTGTTCCATTCTATATGTGATGTATGGTGTGTTCTATTCTATATGTGATGTATGGTGTGTTCTATTCTATATGTGAATTATGGTCTGTTCTTTTCCATTTGTGATGTATGGTGTGTTCCATTCTATATGTGATGTATGGTGTGTTCCATTCTATATGTGATGTATGGTGTGTTCTATTCTATATGTGATGTACGGTGTGTTCTATTCTATATGTTATGTATTGTGTGTTCTATTCTATATGTGATGTATTGTGTGTTCTATTCTATATGTGATGTATGGTGTGTTCTATTCTATATGGGATGTATGGTGTGTTCTATTCTATATAGGATGTATGGTGTGTTCTATTCTATATGTGATGTATGGTGTGTTCTATTCTATACTCTATGTGATGTATGGTGTGTTCTATTCTATATGTGATATATGGTGTGTTCTATTCTTTACTGTATGTGATGTATGGTGTGTTCTCTTCTATATGTGATGTACGGTGTGTTCTATTCTATATGGGATGTATGGTGTGTTCTATTCTATATGGGATGTATGGTGTGTTCTATTCTATATGTGATGTATGGTGTGTTCTATTCTATGCTCTATGTAATGTATGGTGTGTTCTATTCTATATGTGATGTATGGTGTGTTCTATTCTTTATTGTATGTGATGTATGGTGTGTTCTCTTCTATATGTGATGTACGGTGTGTTCTATTCTATATGGGATGTATGGTGTGTTCTATTCTATATGTGATGTATGGTGTGTTCTATTCTATACTCTATGTGATGTATGGTGTGTTCTATTCTTTACTGTATGTGATGTATGGTGTGTTCTATTCCATTTGTGATGTATGGTGTGTTCTATTCTATATGTGATGTATGGTGTGTTCTATTATTCTATATGTGATGTATGGTGTGTTCTATTCTATTTGTGATGTATGGTGTGTTCTATTCTATTTGTGATGTATGGTGTGTTCCATTCTATATGTGATGTATGGTGTGTTCTATTCTATATGTGAATTATGGTCTGTTCTTTTCCATTTGTGATGTATGGTGTGTTCCATTCTATATGTGATGTATGGTGTGTTCCATTCTATATGTGATGTATGGTGTGTTCTATTCTATATGTGATGTACGGTGTGTTCTATTCTATATGTTATGTATTGACGGTGTGTTCTATTCTATGGGATGTATGGTGTGTTCTATTCTATATGTGATGTATGGTGTATTCTATTCTATACTCTATGTGATGTATGGTGTGTTCTATTCTTTACTGTATGTGATATATGGTGTGTTCTATTCCATTTGTGATGTATGGTGTGTTCTATTCTATATGTGATGTATGGTGTGTTATATTATTCTATATGTGATGTATGGTGTGTTCTATTCTATTTGTGATGTATGGTGTGTTCTATTCTATATGTGAATTATGGTCTGTTCTTTTCCATTTGTGATGTATGGTGTGTTCCATTCTATATGTGATGTATGGTGTGTTCCATTCTATATGTGATGTATGGTGTGTTCTATTCTATATGGGATGTATGGTGTGTTCTATTCTATATGTGATGTATGGTGTGTTCTATTCTATACTCTATGTGATGTATGGTGTGTTCTATTCTTTACTGTATGTGATATATGGTGTGTTCTATTCCATTTGTGATGTATGGTGTGTTCTATGCTACATGTGATGTATGGTGTGTTCTATGCTATGTGTGATGTATGGTGTGTTCTATTCTATATGTGATGTATGGTGTGTTACATGTGATGTATGGTGTGTTCTATTCTACACGTGATGTTTGGTGTGTTCTATTCTATGTGTGATGTATGGTGTCTTCTATGCTATATGTGATGTACGGTGTGTTCTAATCATTATGTGGTGTGGGGTGTGTTGTATGCTATGTGTTATGTGGTGTGTTCTATGCTATATGTGATGTATGGTGTGTTCTATACATTATGTGATGTATGGTGTGTTCTATTCTATATGTGAATTATGGTCTGTTCTTTTCCATTTGTGATGTATGGTGTGTTCCATTCTATATGTGATGTATGGTGTGTTCCATTCTATATGTGATGTATGGTGTGTTCTATTCTATATGTGATGTACGGTGTGTTCTATTCTATATGTTATGTATTGTGTGTTCTATTCTATATGTGATGTATTGTGTGTTCTATTCTATATGTGATGTATGGTGTGTTCTATTCTATATGGGATGTATGGTGTGTTCTATTCTATATAGGATGTATGGTGTGTTCTATTCTATATGTGATGTATGGTGTGTTCTATTCTATACTCTATGTGATGTATGGTGTGTTCTATTCTATATGTGATATATGGTGTGTTCTATTCTTTACTGTATGTGATGTATGGTGTGTTCTCTTCTATATGTGATGTACGGTGTGTTCTATTCTATATGGGATGTATGGTGTGTTCTATTCTATATGGGATGTATGGTGTGTTCTATTCTATATGTGATGTATGGTGTGTTCTATTCTATGCTCTATGTAATGTATGGTGTGTTCTATTCTATATGTGATGTATGGTGTGTTCTATTCTTTATTGTATGTGATGTATGGTGTGTTCTCTTCTATATGTGATGTACGGTGTGTTCTATTCTATATGGGATGTATGGTGTGTTCTATTCTATATGTGATGTATGGTGTGTTCTATTCTATACTCTATGTGATGTATGGTGTGTTCTATTCTTTACTGTATGTGATGTATGGTGTGTTCTATTCCATTTGTGATGTATGGTGTGTTCTATTCTATATGTGATGTATGGTGTGTTCTATTATTCTATATGTGATGTATGGTGTGTTCTATTCTATTTGTGATGTATGGTGTGTTCTATTCTATTTGTGATGTATGGTGTGTTCTATTCTATATGTGATGTATGGTGTGTTCTATTCTATATGTGAATTATGGTCTGTTCTTTTCCATTTGTGATGTATGGTGTGTTCCATTCTATATGTGATGTATGGTGTGTTCCATTCTATATGTGATGTATGGTGTGTTCTATTCTATATGTGATGTACGGTGTGTTCTATTCTATATGTTATGTATTGTGTGTTCTATTCTATATGTGATGTACGGTGTGTTCTATTCTATATGGGATGTATGGTGTGTTCTATTCTATATGTGATGTATGGTGTATTCTATTCTATACTCTATGTGATGTATGGTGTGTTCTATTCTTTACTGTATGTGATATATGGTGTGTTCTATTCCATTTGTGATGTATGGTGTGTTCTATTCTATATGTGATGTATGGTGTGTTATATTATTCTATATGTGATGTATGGTGTGTTCTATTCTATTTGTGATGTATGGTGTGTTCTATTCTATATGTGAATTATGGTCTGTTCTTTCCATTTGTGATGTATGGTGTGTTCCATTCTATATGTGATGTATGGTGTGTTCCATTCTATATGTGATGTATGGTGTGTTCTATTCTATATGGGATGTATGGTGTGTTCTATTCTATATGTGATGTATGGTGTGTTCTATTCTATACTCTATGTGATGTATGGTGTGTTCTATTCTTTACTGTATGTGATATATGGTGTGTTCTATTCCATTTGTGATGTATGGTGTGTTCTATTCTATATGTGATGTATGGTGTGTTCTATGATTCTATATGTGATGTGTGGTGTGTTCTATTCTATTTGTGATGTATGGTGTGTTCTATTCTATATGTGAATTATGGTCTGTTCTTTTCCATTTGTGATGTATGGTGTGTTCCATTCTATATGTGATGTATGGTGTGTTCCATTCTATATGTGATGTATGGTGTGTTCTATTCTATATGGGATGTATGGTGTGCTATTCTATATGTGATGTATGGTGTGTTCTATTCTATACTCTATGTGATGTATGGTGTGTTCTATTCTTTACTGTATGTGATATATGGTGTGTTCTATTCCATTTGTGATGTATGGTGTGTTCTATTCTATATGTGATGTATGGTGTGTTCTATGATTCTATATGTGATGTATGGTGTGTTCTATTCTATTTGTGATGTATGGTGTGTTCTATTCTATATGTGAATTATGGTCTGTTCTTTTCCATTTGTGATGTATGGTGTGTTCCATTCTATATATGATGTATGGTGTGTTCCATTCTATATGTGATGTATGGTGTGTTCTATTCTATATGGGATGTATGGTGTGTTCTATTCTATATGTGATGTATGGTGTGTTCTATTCTATACTGTATGTGATATATGGTGTGTTCTATTCCATTTGTGATGTATGGTGTGTTCTATTCTATATGTGATGTATGGTGTGTTCTATTATTCTATATGTGATGTATGGTGTGTTCTATTCTATTTGTGATGTATGGTGTGTTCTATTCTATATGTGAATTATGGTCTGTTCTTTTCCATTTGTGATGTATGGTGTGTTCCATTCTATATGTGATGTATGGTGTGTTCCATTCTATATGTGATGTATGGTGTGTTCTATTCTATATGGGATGTATGGTGTGTTCTATTCTATATGTGATGTATGGTGTGTTCTATTCTATACTCTATGTGATGTATGGTGTGTTCTATTCCATTTGTGATGTATGGTGTGTTCTATTCTATATGTGATGTATGGTGTGTTCTATTATTCTATATGTGATGTATGGTGTGTTCTATTCTATATGTGATGTATGGTGTGTTCCATTCTATATGTGATGTATGGTGTGTTCTATTCTATATGTGATGTATGGTGTGTTCTATTCTATATGTGAATTATGGTCTGTTCTTTTCCATTTGTGATGTATGGTGTGTTCCATTCTATATGTGATGTATGGTGTGTTCCATTCTATATGTGATGTATGGTGTGTTCTATTCTATATGTGATGTACGGTGTGTTCTATTCTATATGTTATGTATTGTGTGTCCTATTCTATATGTGATGTATTGTGTGTTCTATTCTATATGTGATGTATGGTGTGTTCTATTCTATATGTGAATTATGGTCTGTTCTTTTCCATTTGTGATGTATGGTGTGTTCCATTCTATATGTGATGTATGGTGTGTTCCATTCTATATGTGATGTATGGTGTGTTCTATTCTATATGTGATGTATGGTGTGTTCTATTCTATATGTGAATTATGGTCTGTTCTTTTCCATTTGTGATGTATGGTGTGTTCCATTCTATATGTGATGTATGGTGTGTTCCATTCTATATGTGATGTATGGTGTGTTCTATTCTATATGTGATGTACGGTGTGTTCTATTCTATATGTTATGTATTGGTGTTCTATTCTATATGTGATGTATTGTGTGTTCTATTCTATATGTGATGTATGGTGTGTTCTATTCTATATGGGATGTATGGTGTGTTCTATTCTATATAGGATGTATGGTGTGTTCTATTCTATATGTGATGTATGGTGTGTTCTATTCTATACTCTATGTGATGTATGGTGTGTTCTATTCTATATGTGATATATGGTGTGTTCTATTCTTTACTGTATGTGATGTATGGTGTGTTCTTCTATATGTGATGTACGGTGTGTTCTATTCTATATGGGATGTATGGTGTGTTCTATTCTATATGGGATGTATGGTGTGTTCTATTCTATATGTGATGTATGGTGTGTTCTATTCTATGCTCTATGTAATGTATGGTGTGTTCTATTCTATATGTGATGTATGGTGTGTTCTATTCTTTATTGTATGTGATGTATGGTGTGTTCTCTTCTATATGTGATGTACGGTGTGTTCTATTCTATATGGGATGTATGGTGTGTTCTATTCTATATGTGATGTATGGTGTGTTCTATTCTATACTCTATGTGATGTATGGTGTGTTCTATTCTTTACTGTATGTGATGTATGGTGTGTTCTATTCCATTTGTGATGTATGGTGTGTTCTATTCTATATGTGATGTATGGTGTGTTCTATTATTCTATATGTGATGTATGGTGTGTTCTATTCTATTTGTGATGTATGGTGTGTTCTATTCTATTTGTGATGTATGGTGTGTTCCATTCTATATGTGATGTATGGTGTGTTCTATTCTATATGTGAATTATGGTCTGTTCTTTTCCATTTGTGATGTATGGTGTGTTCCATTCTATATGTGATGTATGGTGTGTTCCATTCTATATGTGATGTATGGTGTGTTCTATTCTATATGTGATGTACGGTGTGTTCTATTCTATATGTTATGTATTGTGTGTTCTATTCTATATGTGATGTACGGTGTGTTCTATTCTATATGGGATGTATGGTGTGTTCTATTCTATATGTGATGTATGGTGTGTTCTATTCTATACTCTATGTGATGTATGGTGTGTTCTATTCTTTACTGTATGTGATATATGGTGTGTTCTATTCCATTTGTGATGTATGGTGTGTTCTATTCTATATGTGATGTATGGTGTGTTATATTATTCTATATGTGATGTATGGTGTGTTCTATTCTATTTGTGATGTATGGTGTGTTCTATTCTATATGTGAATTATGGTCTGTTCTTTTCCATTTGTGATGTATGGTGTGTTCCATTCTATATGTGATGTATGGTGTGTTCCATTCTATATGTGATGTATGGTGTGTTCTATTCTATATGGGATGTATGGTGTGTTCTATTCTATATGTGATGTATGGTGTGTTCTATTCTATACTCTATGTGATGTATGGTGTGTTCTATTCTTTACTGTATGTGATATATGGTGTGTTCTATTCCATTTGTGATGTATGGTGTGTTCTATGCTACATGTGATGTATGGTGTGTTCTATGCTATGTGTGATGTATGGTGTGTTCTATTCTATATGTGATGTATGGTGTGTTCTACTCTACATGTGATGTATGGTGTGTTCTATTCTACACGTGATGTTTGGTGTGTTCTATTCTATGTGTGATGTATGGTGTCTTCTATGCTATATGTGATGTACGGTGTGTTCTAATCATTATGTGGTGTGGGGTGTGTTGTATGCTATGTGTTATGTATGGTGTGTTCTATGCTATATGTGATGTATGGTGTGTTCTATACATTATGTGATGTATGGTGTGTTCTATTCTATATGTGAATTATGGTCTGTTCTTTTCCATTTGTGATGTATGGTGTGTTCCATTCTATATGTGATGTATGGTGTGTTCCATTCTATATGTGATGTATGGTGTGTTCTATTCTATATGTGATGTACGGTGTGTTCTATTCTATATGTTATGTATTGTGTGTTCTATTCTATATGTGATGTATTGTGTGTTCTATTCTATATGTGATGTATGGTGTGTTCTATTCTATATGGGATGTATGGTGTGTTCTATTCTATATAGGATGTATGGTGTGTTCTATTCTATATGTGATGTATGGTGTGTTCTATTCTATACTCTATGTGATGTATGGTGTGTTCTATTCTATATGTGATATATGGTGTGTTCTATTCTTTACTGTATGTGATGTATGGTGTGTTCTCTTCTATATGTGATGTACGGTGTGTTCTATTCTATATGGGATGTATGGTGTGTTCTATTCTATATGGGATGTATGGTGTGTTCTATTCTATATGTGATGTATGGTGTGTTCTATTCTATGCTCTATGTAATGTATGGTGTGTTCTATTCTATATGTGATGTATGGTGTGTTCTATTCTTTATTGTATGTGATGTATGGTGTGTTCTCTTCTATATGTGATGTACGGTGTGTTCTATTCTATATGGGATGTATGGTGTGTTCTATTCTATATGTGATGTATGGTGTGTTCTATTCTATACTCTATGTGATGTATGGTGTGTTCTATTCTTTACTGTATGTGATGTATGGTGTGTTCTATTCCATTTGTGATGTATGGTGTGTTCTATTCTATATGTGATGTATGGTGTGTTCTATTATTCTATATGTGATGTATGGTGTGTTCTATTCTATTTGTGATGTATGGTGTGTTCTATTCTATTTGTGATGTATGGTGTGTTCCATTCTATATGTGATGTATGGTGTGTTCTATTCTATATGTGATGTATGGTGTGTTCTATGGTCTGTTCTTTTCCATTTGTGATGTATGGTGTGTTCCATTCTATATGTGATGTATGGTGTGTTCCATTCTATATGTGATGTATGGTGTGTTCTATTCTATATGTGATGTACGGTGTGTTCTATTCTATATGTTATGTATTGTGTGTTCTATTCTATATGTGATGTACGGTGTGTTCTATTCTATATGGGATGTATGGTGTGTTCTATTCTATATGTGATGTATGGTGTGTTCTATTCTATACTCTATGTGATGTATGGTGTGTTCTATTCTTTACTGTATGTGATATATGGTGTGTTCTATTCCATTTGTGATGTATGGTGTGTTCTATTCTATATGTGATGTATGGTGTGTTATATTATTCTATATGTGATGTATGGTGTGTTCTATTCTATTTGTGATGTATGGTGTGTTCTATTCTATATGTGAATTATGGTCTGTTCTTTTCCATTTGTGATGTATGGTGTGTTCCATTCTATATGTGATGTATGGTGTGTTCCATTCTATATGTGATGTATGGTGTGTTCTATTCTATATGGGATGTATGGTGTGTTCTATTCTATATGTGATGTATGGTGTGTTCTATTCTATACTCTATGTGATGTATGGTGTGTTCTATTCTTTACTGTATGTGATATATGGTGTGTTCTATTCCATTTGTGATGTATGGTGTGTTCTATGCTACATGTGATGTATGGTGTGTTCTATGCTATGTGTGATGTATGGTGTGTTCTATTCTATATGTGATGTATGGTGTGTTCTACTCTACATGTGATGTATGGTGTGTTCTATGTGATGTTTGGTGTGTTCTATTCTATGTGTGATGTATGGTGTCTTCTATGCTATATGTGATGTACGGTGTGTTCTAATCATTATGTGGTGTGGGGTGTGTTGTATGCTATGTGTTATGTATGGTGTGTTCTATGCTATATGTGATGTATGGTGTGTTCTATACATTATGTGATGTATGGTGTGTTCTATTCATTATGTGATGTATGGTGTGTTCTATGCTATATGTGATGTATGGTGTGTTCTATTCATTATGTGATGTATGGTGTGTTCTATTCTATTCTATGTGTGATGTATGGTGTCTTCTATGCTATATGTGATGTACAGTGTTTTCTATTCATTATGTGGTGTGTGGTGTGTTCTATGCTATGTGTGATGTATGGTGTGTTCTATGCTATATGTGATGTATGGTGTGTTCTATTCATTATGTGGTGTGTGGTGTGTTCTATGCTATGTGTTATGTATGGTGTGTTCTATGCTATATGTGATGTATGGTGTGTTCTATTCATTATGTGATGTATGGTGTGTTCTATTCATTATGTGGTGTGTGGTGTGTTCTACTCTTCATGTGATGTATGGTGTGTTCTATTCTACATGTGATGTTTGGTGTGTTCTATTCTATTCTATGTGTGATGTATGGTGTCTTCTATGCTATATGTGATGTACAGTGTTTTCTATTCATTATGTGGTGTGTGGTGTGTTCTATGCTATGTGTGATGTATGGTGTGTTCTATGCTATGTGTGATGTATGGTGTGTTCTATGCTATATATGATGTATGGTGTGTTCTATTCATTATGTGATGTATGGCGTGTTCTATTCATTATGTGGTGTGTGGTGTGTTCTATGCTACGTGTGATGTATGGTGTGTTCTATTCTATATGTGATGTATGGTGTGTTCTATTCTACATGTGATGTATGGTGTGTTCTATTCATTATGTGGTGTGTGGTGTGTTCTATGCTATGTGTTATGTATGGTGTGTTCTATGCTATGTGTGATGTATGGTGTGTTCTATGCTATATGTGATGTACGGTGTGTTCTATGCTATATGTGATGTATGGTGTGTTCTATTCTATATATGATGGATGGTCTGTTCTATTCTATATGTGATGTATGGTGTGTTCTATTCAATATGTGATGTATGGTGTGTTCTCTTCTATATGTGATGTATGGTGTGTTCTACTCTACATGTGATGTTTGGTGTGTTCTATTCTATGTGTGATGTATGGTGTCTTCTATGCTATATGTGATGTATGGTGTGTTCTAATCATTATGTGGTGTGTGGTGTGTTCTATGCTATGTGTGATGTATTGTGTGTTCTATGCTATGTGTTATGTATGGTGTGTTCTATGCTATGTGTTATGTATGGTGTGTTCTATGCTATATGTGATGTATGGTCTGTTCTATTCATTATGTGATGTATGGTGTGTTCTATTCATTATGTGGTGTGTGGTGTGTTCTATGCTATGTTTGATGTATGGTGTGTTCTATGCTATATGTGATGTATGGTGTGTTCTACTCCTCATGTGATGTATGGTGTGTTCTATTCTATTCTATATGTGATGTATGGTGTGTTCTCTTCTATATGTTATGTATGGTGTGTTCTACTCTACATGTGATGTATGGTGTGTTCTATTCTACATGCGATGTTTGGTGTGTTCTATTCTATTCTATATGTGATGTATGGTGTCTTCTATGCTATATGTGATGTACAGTGTTTTCTATTCATTATGTGGTGTGTGGTGTGTTCTATGCTATGTGTGATGTATGGTGTGTTCTATGCTATATGTGATGTATGGTGTGTTCTATTCATTATGTGGTGTGTGGTGTGTTCTATGCTATGTGTTATGTATGGTGTGTTCTATGCTATATGTGATGTATGGTGTGTTCTATTCATTATGTGATGTATGGTGTGTTCTATTCATTATGTGGTGTGTGGTGTGTTCTACTCTTCATGTGATGTATGGTGTGTTCTATTCTACATGTGATGTTTGGTGTGTTCTATTCTATTCTATGTGTGATGTATGGTGTCTTCTATGCTATATGTGATGTACAGTGTTTTCTATTCATTATGTGGTGTGTGGTGTGTTCTATGCT
Organism: Oncorhynchus nerka; assembly: GCF_034236695.1. NCBI lineage: Eukaryota > Metazoa > Chordata > Actinopteri > Salmoniformes > Salmonidae > Oncorhynchus > Oncorhynchus nerka. The sequence goes on along the minus strand of NC_088401.1, from coordinate 19,517,914 downwards.
ATGTGTGATGTATGGTGTGTTCTATTCTATATGTGATGTATGGTGTGTTCTATTCATTATGTGATGTATGGTGTGTTCTATTCATTATGTGGTGTGTGGTGTGTTCTGCTCTTCATGTGATGTATGGTGTGGTCTATTCTATTCTATGTGTGATGTATGGTGTCTTCTATTCTACATGTGATGTTTGGTGTGTTCTTTTCTATTCTATATGTGATGTATGGTGTGTTCTATTCAATGTGTGATGTATGGTGTGTTCTCTTCTATATGTGATGTATGGTGTGTTCTACTCTACATGTGATGTATGGTGTGTTCTATTCTACATGTGATGTTTGGTGTGTTCTATTCTATTCTATGTGTGATGTATGGTGTCTTCTATGCTATATGTGATGTACAGTGTTTTCTATTCATTATGTGGTGTGTGGTGTGTTCTATGCTATGTGTGATGTATGGTGTGTTCTATGCTATGTGTGATGTATGTTGTGTTCTATGCTATATGTGATGTACGGTGTGTTCTATGCTATATGTGATGTATGGTGTGTTCTATTCTATATGTGATGTATGGTGTGTTCTATTCTATATATGATGGATGGTCTGTTCTATTCTATATGTGATGTATGGTGTGTTCTATTCAATATGTGATGTATGGTGTGTTCTCTTCTATATGTGATGTATGGTGTGTTCTATTCTACATGTGATGTATGGTGTGTTCTATTCTACATGTGATGTTTGGTGTGTTCTATTCCATTCTATGTGTGATGTATGGTGTCTTCTATGCTATATGTGATGTACGGTGTGTTCTAATCATTATGTGGTGTGTGGTGTGTTCTATGCTATGTGTGATGTATGGTGTGTTCTATGCTATATGTGATGTATGGTGTGTTCTATTCATTATGTGGTGTATGGTGTGTTCTATTCATTATGTGGTGTGTGGTGTGTTCTATGCTATGTGTGATGTATGGTGTGTTCTATGCTATATGTGATGTATGGTGTGTTCTATTCATTATGTGATGTATGGTGTGTTCTACTCCTCATGTGATGTATGGTGTGTTCTATTCTACATGTGATGTATGGTGTGTTCTATTCTATGTGTGATGTATGGTGTGTTCTATTCATTATGTGATGTATGGTGTGTTCTATTCTATGTGTGATGTATGGTGTGTTCTATTCATTATGTGATATATGGTGTGTTCTACTCCTCATGTGATGTATGGTGTGTTCTATTCTACATGTGATGTTCGGTGTGTTCTATTCTATTCTATATGTGATGCATGGTGTGTTCTCTTCTATATGTGATGTACGGTGTGTTCTATGCTATATGTGATGTATGCGGTGTTCTATTCTACATGTGATGTATGGTGTGTTCTATTCTACATGTGATGTTTGGTGTGTTCTATTCTATGTGTGATGTATGGTGTCTTCTATACTATATGTGATGTACGGTGTGTTCTAATCATTATGTGGTGTGTGGTGTGTTCTATGCTATGTGTGATGTATGGTGTGTTCTATGCTATGTGTTATGTATGGTGTGTTCTATGCTATATGTGATGTATGGTGTGTTCTATTCATTATGTGGTGTGTGGTGTGTTCTATGCTATGTGTGATGTATGGTGTGTTCTATGCTATATGTGATGTATGGTGTGTTCTATTCATTATGTGATGTACGGTGTGTTCTATTCATTATGTGGTGTGTGGTGTGTTCTATGTTATGTGTGATGTATGGTGTGTTCTATGCTATATGTGATGTATGGTGTGAAATCAACTCAATCTTTATTCGTCACATGTGCCAAATACGATAGGTGTAGACTTTACCGTGAAATGCTCATTTACAAGCCCTTAACCAACAATACACCCGAGTTTTGATTTTCCTACTTTCTCCACTTTGTCTCTCTCTCTCTCTCTCTCTCCGTCATCTGTCTCTCTCTCTCTTTCTATCGCTCCCTTTCCCCCTGCTCTCTCCTATCTGACATTCCTTGACATTCGTCTGAGGGTCTGAGGTAGAATGCTCTTCCCTGCGTCATCGTCGCCATGGTAAATCTTACGCCATATGGTTGCCGGTCACACTCTGTGGTTTAAAGGGAGAATGACAGGCAGAGCAGAGCGTCTGTATGATGCATTATTGGACATCTGTTTATGAAATTAGGTCCGGTATTTGCTGTTATTGGATTTTCTATAGAAGGTGGATTCTTATTGCAGTGGGATTACTTGCAAACTCCCTTTTTGTATTTTTTAAAAATATGTTAAATCATTTAAAATTTTCAGTAATATGTGATAACATTTTCAAAGCATTTAATTTAGCAATATCCATTATTATTTTGGAAACAATACATTACATAAAATACATTTTAGTAAGGTAATTCAAATGTTACCAGTCCGTATTTATCTTTAAGCAAACAAAAATGTCTCTTAAAATTAGATGTTGTATTTTTCACATTTGTGTCGCAATTCCTATTGTATTGAGAATTGGTTTAAATGATTAAATTCCTTTCAACACCATTAAATCTAAACGGAAGAGCAGTAGCAGGAATTGAGTCATTGTTATTGTAAAACATTTAGACAAGATTGAATTTAGAATAGTGCATTACGAGAATGAGCGAGTTCTACTGTTCCATCTCTCTCTCTTACCCACAATATTATGACACAGTGTCTGGAAGTCTTTCCTTTCCTTTAGTTGTATTGTAGTGGAATCATTCACAGTAGCCTACTAACAATCTTGCTGTAAAGAACAACTCATGTTGTATGTATAGATGTGGGATCTTAGTTGATCCAGTTTGCTACAGCAGGAAAGTCATCGTGCAGCAAAAAGGAATGTGAATGAATGTGGATTATAATTTTTGTTAGGGCAAATCAAGTCTGACATTCAGTGGAAATTACACATTTTAGAAGCCTTTTTTAAACCTGAATAAACAACAAATTGCAACAAAAGAGTGATCAAATTAAGATCTATAGAGAATATACTGTATATACACTATATGGCCATAAGTATGTGGACACCCCTTCAAATGACTGGATTCGGCTATTTCAGCCACAACCTTTGCCGGCAGGTGTATAGAATTGAGCCCATATCCATCTCCATAGACAAACATTGGCAGTAGAATGGCCCATACTGAAGAGCTCAGGGACTTTCAACCTTTCCAACAAGTCAGTTCATCAGATTTCTGCCCTGCTTGTGCTGCCCTGGGCAACTGTAAATGCTGTTATTGGGAAGTGGAAACATCTAAGAGAAACAACACGAAGTGGTAGGCCACACAAGCTCATAGAACGCGGCCGCCGAGTGGTGAAGCGCGTAGCGCATTACAACCGTCTGTCCTCGGTTGTAACACTCACTACCGAGTTCCAAACTGCCTCTGGAAGCAACGTCAGCACAAGAACCATTCGTCTGGAGCTTCATGAAATGGGTTTCCGTGGCCGAGCAGCCGCACACAAGCCTAAGATCATAATGCGTAGGAGAGGTGGAAAACTCGCTGCCATTGGATTCTGGAGCAGTGGAAACTCGTTCTCTGGAGGGATGACTCCCACTTCACCATCTGGCAGTCCAACGGACAAATCTGGGTTTGGTGGATGCCAGGATGCCAGTAATGTTGGAGTGTGCCCCCGGCTGTTGGTAAATGTTAAAAACCCAATAAAATTGTGCGATCTGGTTTGCTTAATATAAGGAATTTGATGTATTGTATTTACTTACACTTTTTGACTTTCAATCAAATATGATGCTTTTTCCACTACTGTCGGTTCCTATGTGTACAATACCATATTGTACCATTAGTATCTCCACGTAATTACTAATTGCATAATGTCTGTCTCTGGTCTGTATCATTATGCTAACAAAGGGTCAGTCTGTAAAGTTAACTTCTTCAGTGTAACTGTGAACATCCAGTAATAATGTTGCATAATGCTACATGCATTGGGATGCTAGGCTAAGGGAGGCTAAGGGAAGCTAGGCTAAGGAAAGCTAGGCTAAGGGAAGCTAGTCTAAGGGAAGCTAGGCTAAGGGAAGCTAGGCTATGTGGTTCTTCTGCAGTGATGCAGACGGACTCCTTGTCCTGCCTGGGCTGTGAATAGCAGTCCCGGGGATGTTGCTGTTGTTAAATGAGGCTAGTGTTCTTATCCTGCTAGACTCTAATCTAATTCCATCTGTAAAGAACTAAGAGCACTAGAGCCGTGGGTCTTCCTACTGTAGAATGGCTCATAGTATTGTCTGGAAGGGAATTATTGGAATGGTATCGAACACCTCAAACACAGGGTTTCCATGTGTTTCATCTCATTCCATTCACTCCATCCAGCCATTATTATTCCAGCCCCTCACCAGCCTCTTGTGCTTCCTGCTTTATCTTTGCCTTGCATGGTCTTCGTCTTAACGCCTTCCTTAATAACCCTTCCCATAACAAGTCCATTAACACTCGTCCCTTAACATGGCTTTAACCCGGCCTCCGATGTCCTGTCCTGTCCGACTGTCCAAGCTCAGCTAATGTCCTCCCAGACTTTACAGACAGATATGTAGAGAATAACAAGGGCAGAGATTTTAAACTTCTCTCTCAGAAAGCTAAATATTACAGATCTATTACAGTTCTCAAAGATTATAATCTTCATCACTCAAACTGTGTGTGTTAGCGCCATCCTCTTCCTCACCCCCCCTCCTCTCCTTCGGTGGACCCACCCTGTACATACATGCAGCAGAGAGCAGTGTATACATGCACCACTCTGGTTTGCTATTTCAAGGAAAGTGCAACCTTTGCCTTGGGCCTTAATTATGTTCAATTTGCCAACCCGGGCCTGAAACCTATTGGAGGGAGTGTGTGGTTGGAAAAGCTCTCTGACCTATTTATCAACGCAGCCTTCCCTTCTCTGACAGGGAGAAAGAGAGGGAGAGAAAGAGGCAGAGAGAGGGAGCATTACGATACTCAGATCAACAGGAAAGGGCTGCGGCATCGCCTGACTCTGAAAAAATAAATAATATTGTGTGTCCGTATCAAGAAATGTTCCAGACGATTCCATATGGTGTTTTATGTGTAGAATGTGTCAGGCAAAGACAGCACGATAACTATCTAGTCCATTGTCTGAAAGAGGTACATTTTAAAACCGCAGCGATATCAATTTACTGTCTATTATTTGAATAGGAAACTTCTGTGTGAGGCGAGTGTGAGTGCATTTAAGTCTGTGTGCTTAGCATGTGTCTGTGTGCTTAGCTGGAGTCTGTGTGCGCATGTCTTATGTGTGAGCAGGAGTCCGCAGTTGTGCTCTCTATCCCCCCTGCTCTTCCTCTTCTCATCTCTGCTCCATCGTCTTCCTCAAGACATTTGAAGCTTGCTCTGTGAATAGGCCTAAGTGAGCTAACATATCAGTTATTATATTGAAATGAAGGCCAGGGCAACAAAAGCATAGTGCACCCTAGGGGGACCAGGTTGTCATTTGAGGCATAGCCAGTGACATGGCATATCGTGCTGTTTCACCTGTGACCAGCAGCGTTGCTGTTTTATCTCCTGAGCAGGGCTGTGCTGTCTCAATAGAGACTGGAGGAGAGAGCTTCTTCAAACTACATTACTGACGCAAACACTGAGGAGGCCATTGACCTTTCATTACAGCTGCTGATAAGGTCAACTCTCTCTCTATCTCTCCCTCTCTCCCCTCCCCTCCGTCTCTACCCCCTCCTCTTTTTCTCCCATCTCTCTCTTCGGATCTGCCTAAATGTTAATTCACTGTATCTGTTACAATTAAACTGAAGTGCTATTTTCCTATTTTCTAAACTTCTTCCTCTTTATGTGTCAATGCAGGGAGCAAACAAAGCCATCTCAGGTGATCAGACAGCAAACACAGCCATCTCAGGTGTTCATAAAGCAAACAGCCATCTAACAGGTGATCAGACAGCAAACACAGCCATCTAACAGGTGATCAGACAGCAAACACAGCCATCTAACAGGTGATCAGACAGCAAACACAGCCATCTAACATGTGATCAGGCAGCAAACAGCCATCTAACACAGGTGATCAGTCAGCAAACACAGCCATCTAACAGGTGATCAGGCAGCAAACACAGCCATCTAACAGGTGATCAGGCAGCAAACACAGCCATCTAACAGGTGATCAGGCAGCAAACACAGCCATCTAACAGGTGATCAGACAGCAAACAAAGCCATCTCAGGTGTTCATAAAGCAAACAGCCATCTAACAGGTGATCAGGCAGCAAACACAGCCATCTAACAGGTGATCAGACAGCAAACACAGCCATCTAACAGGTGATCAGACAGCAAACACAGCCATCTAACAGGTGATCAGACAGCAAACACAGCCATCTAACAGGTGATCAGACAGCAAACACAGCCATCTAACACAGGTGATCAGGCAGCAAACAGCCATCTAACAGGTGTTCAGACAGCAAACACAGCCATCTAACAGGTGATCAGACAGCAAACACAGCCATCTAACACAGGTGATCAGGCAGCAAACAGCCATCTAACAGGTGATCAGGCAGCAAACACAGCTATCTAACACAGGTGAT
>NC_088401.1:19436424-19501424 GCF_034236695.1 Oncorhynchus nerka | reverse complement strand
GCTTTATCAACACGCTGCTCTGCATCTGTGGTTCATGTGTCTTAGATCCTGTCAGTCAACAGGCGTGTGTGGTGTCAGTCACTCAGATATCAGATGGGCTTGTACCTTACACACTCTGATCTGCAGGGTGGAAAGAAGCAGGGAAAAAAGAGACAGGGAGGAAAGAGGCAGGGAGGAAGGAGGCAGGGAGAAAAGAGGCAGGGAGGAAAGAGGCAGGGAGGAAGGAGGCAGGGAGGAAAGAGGCAGGGAGGAAAGAGGCAGGGAGGAAAGAGGCAGAGAGGAAAGAGGCAGGGAGGAAAGAGGCAGAGAGGAAAGAGGCAGGGAGGAAAGAGGCAGGGAGGAAAGAGGCAGGGAGGGAGGAGACAGAGAGGAAAGAGGCAGAGGGGAAAGAGGCAGAGAGGAAAGAGGCAGGGAGGAAAGAGGCAATGAGGAAAGAGACAGGAAGGAAAGAGACAGAGAGGAAAGAGGCAGGGAGGAAAGAGGCAGGGAGGAAAGAGGCAAGGAGGAAAGAGGCAGGGAGGGAAGAGACAGAGAGGAGAGGCAGAGAGGAAAGAGGCAGAGAGGAAAGAGGCAGGGAGGAAAGAGGCAGGGAGGGAAGAGACAGAGAGGAAAGAGGCAGGGAGGAAAGAGGCAGGGAGGAAAGAGGCAAGGAGGAAAGAGACAGGGAGGAAAGAGACAGAGAGGAAAGAGGCAGGGAGGAAAGAGGCAGGGAGGAAAGAGGCAGACGAAAGAGGCAGGGAGGAAAGAGGCAGAGAGGAAAGAGGCAGAGAGGAAAGAGGCAGGAAGGGAAGAGGCAGAGAGGAAAGAGGCATGACCGTGTTAGAAGTCAGGATATGCTGTTGGCTTTCAGCTGATGAGGGAGTTTGTTTTTTTCCTGCTATTTGGAATCAGAAATACACATTAGAATAGAGCAACTCTCAATCATAACCTAACAACCTCTGCCAGGAGGAGGGGCTTTCCATGCAATCTGTTCAGTTGCTCTATGGGAATTAGTTCATTTTTTGTTTGTTGTGTTATAAGGACACATTCTAAAATAACAATTTATGCCCTGGTGTGAAATGAACATCATGCCTACACCTTAGAGGAACATAAACATCAAAAGTGCAATGATGACCTGGGATTGGTTTATTTCACCTAATATGACGTGTGTGTTTTCTTATTGTTTCCACTGTATGAAGTGATGTGTTTTCCCATCGAGGGGGAGTGTGTGTGTTCCACTCCTGTCACTTCTGCTCACTGAGATGGTGATGACAGACAGAAACTATCATTTCCGCTAACCCACTGTGTTCAATGAGAGACTGCAACAAAACACACACAAATACGCAAGCACGCATACAAACCCACACACAAATATGCACACGCACACACACACACAGTCAATCTCAGTCATTCACTCAGTCGACGTGTGCTATCAGAGCAGAATATGAACAAAACATCTTGTTAGACAACACATCTCATTTCAGGCACCATTGACAGAAACACAATGCAATCCAAATTGGAGTTTCAATTCAACGCACAATCCAAATGTGAATCTCAGCTATGTGAATGTAGGGAATCAGATGGAGGGATGGAGAGGTTTGGTGATTGGATGTGACTAGGTATGGCAGTAGGCTACTAACTTGTACATCAGCATGTCTTAATCCCACTGAGGCCTAATCTAGGATTACCAACACAGATTAAACCCTGTGATCACGCTGCATGCTCTCCACCAATCACTGATGCCGAGCCTAGTGTGGGAGGAGCTATGAAATGCAGTGTAGCATTCTGATTGGAGGAGTTACTGGTTTAAGTGTAGGGAAGCTGGGAAGAGTTGCCAAGAAATTCTGATTGGCTTTCAGTGATTGGTTGTGACAGAGCTCAGGATGGATGCTTGTCTTCAGACCTGCATTAAACCACACCTTCAGATCGTACTTATAGAATGTAAAGATTACACACACACACACACACACACACAGAGAGAGAGACAAGCACACCCAGGTCAATCTCATCACCCTGCTCAGCGGCACATGGCGGAGCGATAATCCCAGGGGTGAAAGGTCAACCTCACACTACTTCACTGGCTGAAAGGGCTGATGGGACACACACACACACACACACACACACACACACACACACACACACACACACACACACACACACACACACACACAGGTCAACCCCATGCTGCCTGTCTGGTTGAAAGGGCAGATGGGTTCTCTCTGTGTCATTATGTGAGCTGGGCCTCAGCCTGTCTGTGCAGAGGGAGGACACATTGTCATTGAGAAGAGACACACAGGGTCAGATACATAGAGAGAGAGAGCGGGAGAGAGGCAGAGAGAGAGGGAGGGAGGGAGAGAGAGAAAAAAAGAGAGCAAGAGAGAGAGAGAGAGAGAGAGAGAGAGAGAGAGAGAGAGAGAGAGAGAGAGAGGTGTGACAGTTTAAAAGAGACAGATAGCAACAATTATTAGACCAAACCAAAGCATGAGAAAACAAAAATATAATTACTTGACACATTGGGAAGATTAACAAAAAAATTAATTAACAAAAATTAACAAAAAAAAACGCAAACTAGAATGCTATTTGGCCCTAAACAGAGAGTACACAGTGGCAGAATACCTGACCACTGTGACTGACCCAAACTTAACGAAAGCTTTGACTATGTACATGTAACGGATGTGAAACAGCTAGCTAGTTAGCGGTGGTGCACACTAAATAGCGTTTGAATCGGTGACTTGCTCTGAGACCTTGAAGTAGTGGATCCCCTTGCTCTGCGAGGGCCGTGGCTTTTGTGGAGCGATGGGTAGCGATGCTTTGAGGGTGACTGTTGTTGATTTGTGCAGAGGGTCCCTGGTTCGCGCCAGGGTAGGGGCGAGGGGACAGTCTAAAGTTATACTGTTACATACAGACTCAGTGAGCATAGCCTTGCTGTTGAGAAAGGTCGGCGTAGGCAGACCTGGCTCTCAAGAGAAGACAGGCTATGTGCACACTGCCCACAAAAGGAGGTGGAAACTGAGCTGCACTTCCTAACCTCCTTCCAAATGTATGACCATATTAGACACATATTTCCCTCAGATTACAAAATCAAATCAAATCCAATCAAATCAAATGTTATTTGTCACATACACATGGTTAGCAGATGTTAATGCGAGTGTAGCGAAATGCTTGTGCTTCTAGTTCCGACAATGCAGTAATAACCAACAAGTAATCTAGCTAACAATTCCAAAACTACTGTCTTATACACAGTGTAAGGGGATAAAGAATATGTACATAAAGATATATGAATGAGTGATGGTACAGAGCAGTATAGGCAAGATACAGTAGATGGTATCGAGTACAGTATATACATATGAGATGAGTATGTAAACAAAGTGGCATAGTTAAAGTGGCTAGTGATACATGTATCACGTAAGGATGCAGTAGATGATATAGAGTACAGTATATACGTATGCATATGAGATGAATAATGTAGGGTATGTAACATTATATTAGGTAGCATTGTTTAAAGTGGCTAGTGATATATTTTACATCATTTCCCATCAATTCCCATTATTAAAGTGGCTGGAGTTGAGTCAGTGTCAGTGTGTTGGCAGCAGCCACTCAATGTTAGTGGTGGCTGTTTAACAGTCTGATGGCCTTGAGATAGAAGCTGTTTTTCAGTCTCTCGGTCCCAGCTTTGATGCACCTGTACTGACCTCACCTTCTGGATGATAGCGGGGTGAACAGGCAGTGGCTCAGGTGGTTGTTGTCCTTGATGATCTTTATGGCCTTCCTGTAACATCGGGTGGTGTAGGTGTCCTGGAGGGCAGGTAGTTTGCCCCCGGTAGTTTGCCCCCGGTTGTGCAGACCTCACTACCCTCTGGAGAGCCTTACGGTTGTGGGTGGAGCAGTTGCCGTACCAGGCGGTGATACAGCCCGCCAGGATGCTCTCGATTGTGCATCTGTAGAAGTTTGTGAGTGCTTTTGGTGACAAGCCGAATTTCTTCAGCCTCCTGAGGTTGAAGAGGCGCTGCTGCGCCTTCTTCACGATGCTGTCTGTGTGAGTGGACCGATTCAGTTTGTCTGTGATGTGTATGCCGAGGAACTTAAAACTTACTACCCTCTCCACTACTGTTCCATCGATGTGGATAGGGGGTGTTCCCTCTGCTGTTTCCTCAAGCCTACCACTGTTGTGTCGTCCGCAAACTTGATGATTGAGTTGGAGGCGTGCATGGCCACGCAGTCGTGGGTGAACAGGGAGTACAGGAGAGGGCTCAGAACCCTTGTGGAGAGGGCCCACGCACCCTTGTGGGGCCCAGTGTTGAGGATCAGCGGGGCGGAGATGTTGTTGCCTACCCTCACCACCTGGGGGCGGCCCGTCAGGAAGTCCAGTACCCAGTTGCACAGGGTGGCGTCGAGACCCAGGGTCTCGAGCTTGATGATGAGCTTGGAGGGTACTATGGTGTTGAATGCCGAGCTGTAGTCGATGAACAGCATTCTCACATAGGTATTCCTCTTGTCCAGATGGGTTAGGGCAGTGTGCAGTGTGGTTGAGATTGCATCGTCTGTGGACCTATTTGGGCGGTAAGCAAATTGGAGTGGGTCTAGGGTGTCAGGTAGGTTGGAGGTGATATGGTCCTTGACAAGTCTCTCAAAGCACTTCATGATGACGGAAGTGAGTGCTACGGGGCGGTAGTCGTTTAGCTTAGTTACCTTAGCTTTCTTGGGAACAGGAACAATGGTGGCCCTCTTGAAGCATGTGGGAACAGCAGACTGGTATAGGGATTGATTGAATATGTCCGTAAACACACCGGCCAGCTGGTCTGCGCATGCTCTGAGGGCCCGGCTGGGGATGCCGTCTGGGCCTGCAGCCTTGCGAGGGTTAACACGTTTAAATGTCTTACTCACCTCGGCTGCAGTGAAGGAGAGTCCGCATGTTTTCGTTGCAGGCCGTGTCAGTGGCACTGTATTGTCCTCAAAGCGGGCAAAAAAGTTTTTTAGTCTGCCTGGGAGCAAGACATCCTGGTCCGTGACTGGGCTGGTTTTCTTCTTGTAGTCCGTGATTGACTGTAGACCCTGCCACATACCTCTTGTGTCTGAGCCGTTGAATTGAGATTCTACTTTGTCTCTATACTGACGCTTAGCTTGTTTGATAGCCTTGCGGAGGGAATAGCTGCACTGTTTGTATTCGGTCATGTTACCAGTCACCTTGCCCTGATTAAAAGCAGTGGTTCGCGCTTTCAGTTTCACGCAAATGCTGCCATCAATCCACGGTTTCTGGTTAGGGAATGTTTTAATCGTTGCTATGGGAACGACATCTTCAACGCACGTTCTAATGAACTCGCACACCGAATCAGCGTATTCGTCAATGTTGTTATCTGACGCAATATGAAACATACCCCAGTCCACGTGATGGAAGCAGTCTTGGAGTGTGGAGTCAGCTTGGTCGGACCAGCGTTGGACAGACCTCAGCGTGGGAGCTTCTTGTTTTAGTTTCTGTCTGTAGGCAGGGATCAACAAAATGGAGTTGTGGTCAGCTTTTCCAAAAGGAGGGCGGGGCAGGGCCTTATATGCGTCGCGGAAGTTAGAGTAACAATGATCCAAGGTTTTTCCACCCCTGGTTGCGCAATCGATATGCTGATAAAATTTAGGGAGTCTTGTTTTCAGATTAGCCTTGTTAAAATTCCCAGCTACAATGAATGCAGCCTCCGAATAAATGGATTCCAGTTTGCAAAGAGTCAAATAAAGTTCGTTCAGAGCCATCGATGTGTCTGCTTGGGGGGGAATATATACGGCTGTGATTATAATCGAAGAGAATTCTCTTGGTAGATAATGCGGTCGACATTTGATTGTGAGGAATTCTAAATCAGGTGAACAGAAGGATTTGAGTTCCTGTATGTTTCTTTCATCACACCATGTCTCGTTAGCCATAAGGCATACGCCCCCGCCCCTCTTCTTACCAGAAAGATGTTTGTTTCTGTCGGCGCGATGCGTGGAGAAACCCGCTGGCTGCACCGCCTCCGATAGCGTCTCTCCAGTGAGCCATGTTTCCGTGAAGCAAAGAACGTTACAGTCTCTGATGTCCCTCTGGAATGCTACCCTTGCTCTGATTTCATCAACCTTGTTGTCAAGAGACTGGACATTGGCGAGAAGAATGCTAGGGAGTGGTGTGCGATGTGCCCGTCTCCGAAGTCTGACCAGAAGACCGCCTCGTTTCCCTCTTTTACGGAGTCGTTTTTTTGGGTCGCCGCATGGGATCCATTCCGTTGTCCTGGTTGAAAGGCAGAACACAGGATCCGCGTCGCGAAAATCATATTCTTGGTTATACTGATGGTGAGTTGACGCTTATCTTATATTCAGTAGTTCTTCTCGACTGTATGTAATGAAACCTAAGATTACCTGGGGTACTAATGTAAGAAATAACACGTAAAAAAAACAAAAAACTGCATAGTTTCCTAGGAACGCGAAGCGAGGCGGCCATCTCTGTCGGCGCCGGAAGACCCACAGACCCACAACATTTTTTGATAAACTCCCATATCTATTGGGTGAAATTCCACAGTGTTCAATCACAGCAGCAATATTTGTGACCTGTTGCGACAAGAAAAGGTCAACCAGTGAAGGATAAACACCATTGTAAATACAACCCATATTTATGTTGATTTATTTTCTCTTTTGTACTTTAACTATTTGCACATCGTTACAACACTGTATACAGAAATAATATGGCATTTATTATTTTGGAACTTGTGTGAGTGTAATGTTTACTGTTCACTTTTTTATTGTTTATTTCCCTTTTGTTTATCCATTTCACTTGCTTTGGCAATGTAAACATGTGTTTTCCATGCCAATAAAGCCGCTTGAAATTGAATTGAATTGAGAGAGACAGACAGAGAGAGAGAGAGATGGAGACAGAGAGAGAAAGAGCTGTATAGAAATTCCTTAAACCACATCCCTACCTTGTGTCTGAATGTCCTTATTTAAACATGACATTATCTGTGAAATGTCATTTTAAAAACACACACCAACACATGCACACAATATACAGATGTTGGTACCATAACTGTTTTTATAAGCTGGGTGGTTCGAGCCCTGAATGCTGATTGGCTTACATCAGAAGTATATCAGACCATACACCACAGGTACGAAAAAAACATGTATTTTTACTTCTCTAATTACATTGGTAACCAGTTTATAATAGCAATGAGGCACATCGGAGGTTTGTGGTATATGCCGATATACCATGGCTAAGAGCTGTGTCCAGGCACTCTGCGTTGCATTGTGATTAAGAACAGCCCATATACCACACCTTCTCGGGCCTTATTGCTTAATTATCCTTGGACGTATACCAATTACATGTTTTAAGCAGACCACCACAGTCCATGTGCCCAAGAACAGCAAGGTAACCTGGCTAAATGACTATCGCCCCGTAGCACTCACATCTGTAGCCATGAAATGCTTTGAAAGGCTGGTCATGGCTCACATCAACACCATCATCCAGGACATCCTGGACCCACTCCAATTCCCATACCGCCCTAGATCACAGATCCACAGATGACGCAATCTCTATTGCACGCCACACCTACGCGAGAATGCTTTTCTACGACTACAGCACAGCTTTCAACACCATAATGCCCTCCAAGCTCATCACTAAGCAAAGGACCCTGGGACTGAACACCTCCCTCTCCAACTGGATCCTGGACTTCCTGACGGGCTGCCCAAAGGTGGTGAGGGTAGGCAGCAACACATCCGACACGCTGACCCTCAACACGCGGCCCCCGCAGGGTGCGTGCTTAGTCCTCTCCTGTCGACATAGATGAGACTGTAGTGGAGTGGGTCAAGAGCTTCAAGTTCCCTGGTGTCCACATCACTAAGGAATTAACATTGTCCACACACACAAACACAGTCGTGATGAAGGCATGACAACGCCTCTTCTCCTTCAGGAAGCTTAAAAGATTTGTCATGGACCCTCAGCTCCTCAAACAATTCTACAGCTGCATCATTGAGAGCATCTTGACTGACTGCATCACCGCTTGGTATGGAAACTGCTTGGCATCTGACTTCAATGCGCTACAGAGGATAGTGAGTACATCCCTGGGACCAAGCTCCTTGTCATCCAGGACCTCTATACCAAGCAGTGTCAGAGGAAGGCTCTAAAAATGGTCAATGACTCCAGCCACCCAAGTCACGGCAAGCGGAACCAATGCACAAAGTCTGGAACCAAAAGGACCCTGAAGCGTTTCTATCCCCAAGCAATAAGACTGCCAAATAGCTACTCGCAAAGACCCATTTTGAACAAACTATTTCGACTCACATACGCTGCTGTTACTTTGTATTATATGTATCCTGTTGCCTAGGCACTTTACCCCTACCTATATGTACATTTTTGTTCCCCTTTATTTAACCAGGTAAGCCAGCTGAGAACAAGTTCTGACCTGGCCAAGATAAAGCAAAACAACAACACAGAGTTACACATGGAATAAACAAACGTACAGTCAATAACACAATGGAAAGTCTATATACAGTGTGTGAAAATGAAGTAAGATTAAGGAGGTAAGGCGATAAATAGGCCGTAGTGGAGAAATAATTACAATTTAGCAAATAAACACTGGAGTGATAGATGTGCAGAAGATGAATGTGCAAGTAGAGATACTGGGGTGCAAAGGAGAAAAAAATATATATAAATAAAATAAATAACAGTATGGGGATGAGGTAGTTGGATGGGCTATTTATAGATGGGCTATGTAAAGGTGCAATTATCTGTAAGCTGTTCTGATAGCTGATGCTTGAAGTTAGTGAGGGAGATATGAGTCTCCAGCTTCAGTGATTTTTGCAAATCGTTCCAGTCATTGGCAGCAGAGAACTGGAGGAAAGGCGGCCAAAGGAGAAATTGGCTTTTGGGGTGACCAGTGAAATATACCTGCTGGAGCGCGTGCTATGGTTGGGTGCTGCTATGGTGACCAGTGAACTGAGATAAGGCAGGGCTTTACCTAGCAAAGACTTGTAGATGACCTGGAGCCAGTGGGTTTGGCGATGGATATGAAGCGATGGTCAGCCAACAAGAGCATACAGGTTGCAGTGGTGGGTAGTATATGGGGCTTTGGTGACAAAACGGACGGCACTGTGATAGGCTACATCCAATTTGTTGAATAGAATGTTGGAGCCTATTTTGTAAATTACATCGCCGAAGTCAAGGATCGGTAGGATAGTCAGTTTTATGAGGGTATGTTTGGCATCATGTGTGAAAGATGTTTTGTTGCGAAATAGGAAGACGATTCTAGATTTAATTTTGGATTGGAGATGCTTAATATGAGTCTGGAAGGAGAGTTTACAGTCTAACCAGACACATAGGTATTTGTAGTTGTCCACATATTCTAAGTCAGAACCGTCCAGAGTAGTGATGCTAGACGGGTGGGCGGGTGCGGGCAGCGATGGGTTGAAAAGCATGCATTTAGTTCACTTGTATTTAAGAGCAGTTGGATGCCAAGGAAGGAGAGTTGTATGGCATTGAAGCTCGTCTTGAGGTTAGTTAACCCAGTGTCCAAAGAAGAGCCAGAAGTATACAGAATGGTGTTGTCTGTGTAGAGGTGGATCAGAGAATCACCAGCCGCGAGAGTGACATCATTGATGTATACAGAGAAAAGAGTCGACCAGAGAATTGAACCCCGTGGCACCCCCATAGAGACTGCCAGTCCGGAGAACAGGCCCTCCAATTTGAGTCTGCCGATAAGAATGCGGTGATTGACAGAGTCGAAAGCCTTGGCCAGGTCGATGAATACTGCTGCACAGTATTGTCTTTTATCGATGGCGGTTATGATATCGTTTAGGAACTTGAGCGTGGCTGAGGTGCACCCATGACCAGCTCAGAAACCAGATTGCATAGCGTAGAAGGTACGGTGGGATTGAAATGGTCGGTGATCTGTTTGTTAACTTGGCTTCCAAAGACCGTAGAAAGGTAGGGTAGGATAGATATAGGTCTGTAACAGTTTGGGTCTAGAGTGTTTCCCCCTTTAAAGAGGGGGGTGACTGTGGCAGCTTTCCAATCTTTGGGGATCTCAGACGAAATGAAAGAGAGGTTGAACAGGCTAGTAATAGTGGTTGCAACAATTGCAGCGGATAATTTTTAGAAAGAGAGGGTCCAGATTATCTAGCCCAGCTGATTTGTAGGGGTCCAGATTTTGCAGCTCTTTCAGAACATCAGCTATCTGGATTTGGGTGAAGGAGAAATGGGGGAGGTTTGGGCAAATTGCTATGGGGGATGCAGAGCTTTTGACCGGGGCAGGGGTAGCCGTAGAAAAATGCTTACTGAAATTCTCAATTATCGTAGATTTATCGAAGGTGACAGTGATTCCTAGCCTCAGTGCAATGGGCAGCTGGGAGGAGGTGCTCTTATTCTCCATGGACTTTACAGTGCCCTAGAACTTTTTTGAGTTTGTGCTACAGGATGCAAATTTCTGTTTGAAAAAGCTAGACTTTGCTTTTCTAACTGCCTGTGTATTTAGGTTCCTAACTTCCCTGAAAAGTTGCATATCGTGGGGGCTATTCGATGCTAATGCAGTACGCCACAGGATGTTTTTGTGCTGGTCAAGGGCAGTCAGGTCTGGAGTGAACAAAATGGTATATCTGTTCCTGGTTCTACAGTTTTTGAATGAGTTATGCTTATTTAAGATGGTGAGGAAAGCACGTTAAAAAAATAAACCAGGCAACCTGTACTGACGGAATGAGGTCAATATCTTTCCAGGATACCCGGGCCAGGTCGATTAGAAAGGCCTGCTTGCTGAAGTGTTTTAGGGAGCGTTTGACTTGTGTATTTAGAGGGCAGGTTGTTCAGGATGATATCTATGAGGGTGCACGAGTTTACGGATTTGGGGTTGTAACTGGTAGGTTCCATGATAATTTGAGATTGAGGGCATCTAGCTTAGATTGTAGGATGGCCGGGGTGTTAAGCATATCCCAGTTTAGGCCACCTAACAGTACAAACTCTGAAGATAGATGAAAATAGATGGGGGGCAATTAATTCACATATGGTGTTCAGGGCGCAGCTGGGGGCTGAGGGGGGTCTGTAACAAGTGGCAACAGTGAGAGACTTATTTCTGGAAATGTGGATTTTTAATAGTAGAAGCTCGAACTGTTTGGGCACAGACCTGGATAGTAAGTCAGAACTCTGCAGGTTCTCTCTGCAGTAGATTGCAACTCCACCCCATTTGGCAGTTCTATCTTGGTGGAAAATGTTATAGTTGGGGATGAAAATATCTGGATTTTTGGTGGCCTTCCTAAGACAGGATTCAGACATAGCTAGGACATCCAGGTTGGCGGAGTGTGCTAAAGCAGTGAAAAAAAAAACTTATGGAGGAGTCTTCTGATGTTAACATGCATGAAACCAAGGCTTTTATGGTTACAGAGGTCAACAAATGATAGTGCCTGGGGAATAGGAGTGGAACAGGGGGCTACAGGGCCTGGAATTACCTCGACATCAGTAGAGGAACAGAGGATGTGTAGGATAAGGGTATGGCTAAAGGCTATAAGAACTGGTCGTCTAGTGCGTGTCTCTAGAGGCATCAATTAACGTAGGTGAGGTTCAGCATGTGTGTGGGGTGGGACGAAAGAGCTAAGGCAATTTGAGCGGGACTGAGGGCTCTACAGTGAAAGAAAGCAATACAAACCAGCCGAGACAGCAGTAGACAAGGCATATTGACATCAGAGAGAGGCATAAAGCATCACAGGTGTTGATCAGGAGAGCTGAGACAACATGGTGAAGAAAGGGCAGAGCAGGTCAGTTAGATACATACAGGGTGAGTTAGATACATACAGGGTGAGTTAGATACATACAGGTCCTGAGTTCGAGGTTGGGGCCAACAGGTAAATGGTGAAGAAAGGGCAGAGCAGGTGAGTTAGACACATACAGGGTGAGTTAGATACATACAGGGTGAGTTAGATACATACAGGGTGAGTTCGATACATACAGGGTGAGTTCGATACATACAGGGTGAGTTCGATACATGCAGGGTGAGTTAGATACATACAGGTCCTGAGTTCGAGGTTGGGGCCAACAGGTAAATGGTGAAGAAAGGGCAGAGCAGGTGAGTTAGACACATACAGGGTGAGTTAGATACATACAGGGTGAGTTAGATACATACAGGGTGAGTTCGATACATACAGGGTGAGTTCGATACATACAGGGTGAGTTCGATACATGCAGGGTGAGTTAGATACATACAGGTCCTGAGTTCGAGGTTGGGGCCAACAGGTAAATGGTGAAGAAAGGGCAGAGCAGGTGAGTTAGACACATACAGGGTGAGTTAGATACATACAGGGTGAGTTAGATACATACAGGGTGAGTTCGATACATACAGGGTGAGTTAGATACATACAGGTCCTGAGTTCGAGGCTGGGGCCAACAGGTAAATGGTGAAGAAAGGGCAGAGCAGGTCAGTTAGATACATACAGGGTGAGTTAGATACATACAGGGTGAGTTAGATACATACAGGGTGAGTTAGATACATACAGGTCCTGAGTTCGAGGCTGGGACCAACAGGTAAATGGTGAAGAAAGGGCAGAGCAGGTGAGTTAGACACATACAGGGTGAGTTAGATACATACAGGGTGAGTTAGATACATACAGGGTGAGTTAGACACATACAGGTCCTGAGTTCGATACATACAGGGTGAGTTAGATACATACAGGGTGAGTTAGATACATACAGGTCCTGAGTTTGATACATACAGGGTGAGTTAGATACATACAGGGTGAGTTAGATACATACAGGACCTGAGTTCGAGGCTGGGGCCAACAGGTAAATGGTGATGAATGGGCACAGCAGGTGAGTTAGATACATACAGGACCTGAGTTAGATACATACAGGGTGAGTTAGATACATACAGGACCTGAGTTAGATACATACAGGTCCTGAGTTAGATACATACAGGTCCTGAGTTAGATACATACAGGGTGAGTTAGATACATACAGGTCCTGAGTTCGAGGCTGGGCCCAACAGGTAAATGGTGATGAATGGGCAGAGCAGGTGAGTTAGATACATACAGGTCCTGAGTTCGAGGCTGGGGCCAACAGGTAAACAAAATGAGGTGTAGCCGAGTGATCATACGGTCAAAAGAGTAGCAATAGGTGAGACAGGGAGCTGTACTCACTACTACGCTAGGCGAGCAGGGGACACAGCATTCAGGAAAAGCTAATGGGCCGGGGCTAGTAGATGGTTCTGCGGCGATATCGTAACAGAATAGCCTGTTGAGACCACATCAGGCGATCACGTCGGTAGTCCAGTCGTGATGGATTGGTGGGGCTCCGTGTCTACAATAAAGGGTTCAGGCCAAAAGGAGGTAATTGTAGCCCTAGAATTAGTTGGGATATGGGCCTCGCTCAAGGCTAGCTGGTGCTTGCTTTGGGACAGAGGCGTTAGCTAGCAGTAGCCACTCGTTTGCAGCTAACTAGCTAGCTAGCAGCTAGCTAGCAATAATGATCCAGTGTAATGATCCAGAGCGGCAGGAATCCAGTGATCTGGTAGAGAGAAGCAGTCCGATATGCTCTGGGTTGATATTGCGCTGTGCAGACTGGCAGGTTATTGTCTGAGCTAAGGCTGGCTGATTCCGGGATAAAAAAGGCAAGGACATATCTACCTCAATTACCTCCTACCCCTGCACATCGATTCAGTACTGATACCACGTGTGCCTTCAGAAAGTATTTACACCCCTTGACTTTTTCCACAATTTGTGTTACCAATGTGTTACGGCCTGGATTAAAAATGTATTCAAATTTGTTTTTTTTGTCACTGGCCTACACACAATAACCTATAATGTCAAAGTGGAATTCTGTTTTTCAAAATGTTCACAAATGATTTAAAAATGAAAAGCTGAAATGTCTTGAGTCCTGAAGTATTTATCCCCCTTTGCTATGGCAAGCCAAAATAAGTTCAGGAGTAAAACTCTAAAGAATAAGTTGCATGAATTCACTCTGTGTGCAATAATAGTGTTTGACATGATTTTTGAATCTGCCTCCTCCCTGTACCCCACACTGTAAGGTCCGTCAGTCAAGCAGTGAATTTCAAACACAGATTCAACCACCAAGATTAGGGAGGTTTTGCAATGGCTCACAAAGAAGGGCACCTATTAGTAGATGGTTAACAAAAAAAAACAGACATTGAATATCCCTTTGAGCTTGGTGGGTTAACCCTAACCCTATTAATTACACTTTGGATGGTGTATCAATACACCCAATCACTACAAAGATACAGCTTAACTCAGTTGCCAGAGAGGAGGGAAACCGCTCAGGGATTTCACTGTGAGGCCAACAGTGACTTTAAAACAGTTACAGAGTTTAATGGCTGTTATGAGAAAACAGAGGATGAATCAACAATATTGCAGTTACTCCACAATACTAATCTAATTATCAGGTGTGAAAGTAAGACCCAGATGCAGACCACGTCGAATAAACAATCACAAAGACAGGTGAAACAGATCAGGGTGTGACATTAATTGATAGAGTGAACATTAGGAAGCCTGTACAGAATAAAAATATTCCAAAACATGCATCCATGCATCCAATAAGGCACTCAATTAATACTGCTAAACATTTAGCAAAGAAACTAACTTTTTGTCCTGAATACAAAGTGTTATGGGGCAAATCCATTACAACACATTAATGAGTACCACTCTCCATATTTTCAAGCATAGTGGTGGCTGCATCATGTTATGGATATGTTTGTAACCATTAAGGACTGGGGAGTTTTTCAGGATAAAACATGAAAAATAATGAAGCTAAGCACAGGCAAAACCCTAGAGGAAAACCTGGTTCAGTCTAATTTCCACCAGACACCGGGAGATTAATTCACCTTTCAGCAGGAAAATAACCTAAAACAGAAGGCCAAATCTACAAATCTACACTGGAGTTGCTTACCAGGCAGACGGTGAATGTACCTGAGTGTTCCTGAGTTACAGACTTGACTTAAATCTGCTAGAAAATCTTGCAAGACCTGAAAATGGTTTACTAGCAATGATCAACAACTAATTTGACAGAGCTGGAAGAATTTTGAAAATAATAATGGCCAATGTTGCACAATACTGGTGTCGAAAGCTCTTAGAGACTTACCCAGAAAGACTCACAGGTGTAATCACCTGCCAAAGGTGATTCTAATATGTGTGTAACAGCTCTCATGGGTTGAAGAAGGAGACCAAGGTGTAGTGTGGTAGGCATTCATGATTTTTAATCAACTGAACACCTCAACAAAATAACAAAGTAGAAAAACGAAAGCGCACGGTTCTGTCAGGCAGCAAAACAGCTAAACAGAAAATAACTCCCCACAAAACCCAAACTGATAATCAAAGCTTATATATGATCCCCAATCAGAGACAACGATAGACAGCTGCTTCTGATTGGGAAACACACATGGCAAAAACAACAAAGAAATAAAAAACAGATTCTCCCACCGAGTCACACCCTGACCTAACCAAAAATAGAAAATAAATAAGGATCTCTAAGGTCAGGGCGTGACAGTACCCCCCCCCCCCCCCTCCAAAAGGTGCGGACTCCGGCCGCAAACCTGAACATATAGGGGAGGGTCTGGGTGGGCATCTACTCTCGGTGGGGGCTCCGGTGCGGGACGCAGACCCCACCCCGCTTTAGGCTCCTCCCACTTCGGTGGCGCCACCGGTGCAGTAGATCATCAGACCGTAGATCATCGCCAGAGGCTCTGGACTGCAGACCGCCGCTGGAGGCTCCGGACTGCGGACCGCCGCTGGAGGCTCCGGACTGGGGACCGTCGCTGTAGGCTCCGGACTGGGGACCGTCGCTGCAGGCTCCGGACTGCGAACCGTCGCTGGAAGCTCCGGACTGGGGACCGTCGCTGGAGGCTCCGGACGGCCGCTGCAGGCTCCGGACTGCGGACCGTCGCTGGAGGCTCCGGACTGGGGACCGTCGCTGCAGGCTCCGGACTGGGGACCGTCGCTGCAGGCTCCGGACTGGGGACCGTCGCTGGAAGCTCAGGACTGGGGACCGTCCCTGCAGGCTCCGGACTGGGGACCGTCGCTGGAGGCTCCGGACTGGGGACCGTCGCTGGAAGCTCAGGACTAGGGACCGTCGCTGGAGGCTCCGGACTGGGGACCGTCGCTGCAGGCTCCGGACTGGGGACCGTCGCTGGAGGCTCCGGACTGGGGACCGTCGCTGCAGGCTCCGGACTGGGGACCGTCGCTGAAGGCGCCGTGCCATGGATCATCACTGGAGGCTTCGTGCCATGGATCATCACTAGAGGCGGCTTCGTGCCATTTATCATCACTGGAGGCTCCATGCCATTGATCATCACTGAAGGCTTAGTGCCATGGATTATCACTGGATGCTTTGTACGTGGAGCCGGAACAGGTCTCACCGGACTGAGGAGACGTACTGGAAGCCTGGTGCGTGGAGCTGCCACAAGGCTTACCAGGCTGGGGAGACATACTGGAGGCCTGGTACGTGGAACCGGAACAGGTCTCACCGGACTGGGGAGATGCACTGGAAGCCTGGTGCATGGAGCAGGCACCGAATACACTGGGCCGTGGAAGAGCACTGGAGGTTTCAAGCATAGAGCTGGCACAATCCGTCCTGGATGGTTACTTTCGCCCGGCAAATATGGGGCGCAGGCACAGGACGCACTGGGCTGTGCAGACGCACCGGAGACACAGTGCTCAGAGCCGGCACAGGATATCCTGGGCCGAAGAGACCTGGAGGCCAGAAGCGCTGAGCCGGCACCATCCGTCCTGTCTGGATGCCCACTCTAGCCCTGCAAATGTGAGGAGCTGGAATATAGCACACCGGGCTGTAACTGCGCACTGGAGACATGGTGCGCATCACCGCATAACACGGTGCCTGACCGGTCACACGCTCCCCACGGGGAGTTGGCTCAGGTATAAACCCTGACTCCGCCAATCTCCCCATGTGCCTCCCAAAATGTATATAGACAGCTGCCTCTGATTGGGAACCTAACATGGCAAAAACAACAAAGAAATAGAAAACCTAGATTGTCCCACCCGAGTCACACCCTGACCTAACCAAACATAGAGAATAAATAATGATCTCTAAGGTCAGGGCGTGACGATGTGTTGACTCAGGGGTTTGAATACTTGAATCTAATCTGTTTTTACAAATGTTATAATTCTTTCTTCCACTTTGACATTACAGAGTATTTTGTGTAGATCATTGACAAATAATGGAAATTCAATCCATGTTAATCCCACTTATTAACAAAACAAAGTGTGGGAAAAGTCTAGGGGTGTAAACACTTTCTGACGGCCAAATTATCTTTACACATTGCGCATTTATTCTTCATGTTATTATTTTTTAAATATTATTTTTCTATTTTTCTCTCTGCATTATTGGGAAGGACCCATAAGTGAGCGTTTCACTGTTAGTTTCACTAGTTAGTGACCTTCATAAACCTGTTGTTTATGAAGCATGTGAAAAATAAATGTATATTTTATTTTAGTAATTTTAGACTGAGCCTGGACATTATTTCACAGAAAAACATTTAAATGAATTTCATTCACAACGTCCAGGTGGTGACATGTCACTCCCCCTCGTTCAGTATTTTTTTTTTTTATAATCTGCTACCATTGCATTTTCAGTGCAAATGTTCCAGTGCAATTTTAAGGAATTGAATACATGTATAATCTGCTTTTCTGGATTATAGTCTCCCACGTTAGAACAAATAGGGAAAACACAAAGAGCAGAGACAGCATGGCTGGGGGTTTAAATGTATTCACTGTTTTCCCCACTACATCAGACCAGGGCTGTTCTATCAATCAATCAATCAAATGTATTTAGAAAGTCCTTCCTTCAGCTGATGTCACAAAGTGCTGTACAGAAACCCAGCCTAAAACCCCAAACAGCAAGTAATGTAGGTGTAGAAGCATGGTGCTATGCTTCTGTGTTCTGGTACTTCATAAAATAACAGCAGTGTAGCATTTATTTTAAAGACCCTCACGTGCTATAGTCTCTTAAATAAGGTTCTTATTAAATACGGTCCCTTATTGTCTCTCCTAAATAAGGTTCTTATAGTCTCTACTAAATAAGGTTCTTATTGTCTCTCCTAAATAAGGTTATTATAGTCTCTACTAAATAAGGTTCTTATTGTCTCTACTAAATAAGGTTCTTATAGTCTCTACTAAATAAGGTTCTTATAGTCTCTACTAAATAAGGTTCTTATAGTATCTACTAAATAAGGTTCTTATAGTCTCTACTAAATAAGGTTCTTATAGTCTCTACTAAATAAGGTTCTTATAGTCTCTACTAAATAAGGTTCTTATTGTCTCTCCTAAATAAGGTTCTTATAGTCTCTACTAAATAAGGTTCTTATAGTCTCTACTAAATAAGGTTCTTATAGTCTCTACTAAATAAGGTTCTTATAGTCTCTACTAAATAAGGTTCTTATAGTCTCTACTAAATAAGGTTATTATAGTCTCTACTAAATAAGGTTATTATAGTCTCTACTAAATCAGTTTCTTATAGTCTCTACTAAATAAGGTTCTTATTGTCTCTACTAAATAAGGTTCTTATAGTCTCTACTAAATAAGATTCTTATAGTCTCTACTAAATAAGGTTCTTATAGTCTCTACTAAATAAGGTTCTTATAGTCTCTACTAAATAAGGTTCTTATAGTCTCTACTAAATAAGGTTCTTATAGTTTCTACTAAATACGGTTCTTATAGTCTCTACTAAATAAGGTTATTATAGTCTCTACTAAATAAGGTTCTTATAGTCTCTACTAAATAAGGTTCTTATAGTCTCTACTAAATAAGGTTCTTATAGTCTCTACTAAATAAGGTTCTTATTGTCTCTACTAAATAAGGTTCTTATAGTCTCTACTAAATAAGATTCTTATTGTCTCTACTAAATAAGGTTCTTATTTAGGAGAGAGAATGGCACTAGAGGGTCTTAAAATAAATCCTAGACTGCTATTATTTCAGTGAGAGTATAACTATTTGTATGTGTCAAAGGGGAAAGCTACTCCAACTATTTCTATGGTACATTCTGAAGCAGCTTTAAAATGCAGCTGCACACTCACACCTTCATTATGCAGGGTGCAAATATAATATTGTATGTTCCGCTCACTGTGTTGACGTAGATGTGTACATTATTTGTTTTGAAATTATATCACAGGTCAACTGTATTGCTGCTTAAGTGAGCAGGTGAAGGCTGAGTTTGTGTGTGTGTGTGTGTGTGCGCATATCTGGGTGAAGGGTCTGATCTGCTCTGAGAGAGGTTGGACAGGGTGACAGCCATCGGTTAGGCCTGTCAGACCAGGGACTCGTCTATCTGCCAGTCCTAAGATAAAGGAGAGAAAATGGAATAGATTTCATCCCTGGACCCTGCAGGTCAGCAGTGACAGGGTTGGTCTTCAATTACTGACTATCATCGCTCCCGCGCTCTCTCTCTCCCTCTCTATCTCTTTCCTTCTCGTTCTCTCTGTCTCTCCTTGATGCTCTTTTCTATTTCTCTCTGTCTCTCTTCCGCATCCAGTGGGATTTTCCTTTGCATTTTTATCGACTGAATATATGTTGTTCCAGCAGACGCTGAGTATTGGCTTGGTACTGTGTTACATTATACTACGTAATGCATTTGATCTACTATGATTAGGATAGGCCTGCTGCATTTCAACCTGACTCAATGGTTGACTGTTCTTGTTCAAATGCGCCCATTTATCTTATGGTCGTAAAGTTCATGTTTTATGTATTTATCTTTTAACTAATAAGGTCAACTAGCAAGTAAATGGCGGTGACAGAAAGTCATGCATTTTAATGCAGCCCCAGAACAATAGCCCCGCATCCAATACAATAGAACAGGCCTAAAACCAGTCAAACTTGAGATATATTGACCAGCTGGACGCCCTCCTCTCTGACCTGGGAGTCCTCAAATGCTTCACCCCTCCTTGTCATCCCTCTCTTCTCTCACACTCAGGATCATGCGTGCAGTTGGAAACTGAGAAGGGTTGCTTTGTCATATAGATATAGGTAGCACATGGAGGTCTGATAGAGCACATTATCAAATCACTTTGGGACAATCCTTCATCACCTCCTGTCGCGTGGTGTGGTTTATATGTTTGTGATGGTAACTAGAGCCTGACCTTCAGCAGATGGACAAAGCTGTGATTGGATTGGAACATTGGGGCCGGACATTGACCATATAGACACGTGCAGAACCTTAACCCTGCCTGACATTACCCTTTATGGCATAAGGTCAAAAAGCCTTTTTAGATGTTTTATTTTTTAATAAATTCAGAATAGTTTTCAGTTTGAGTGAGCAAGCAAAATAGCAATGTTTTTTTGTCCTCTGAATAGACCTGTCCCAACTGAATGCTTCCCTCTTCTTTTCAGGGTTATAGTATTGCTGCAAGCCAACTGAATGAAGCTTTAACTTATCAGTGCATCAGCCTTTATGTCCCCCTCTCCCTCTGAGAGATGGGATTCAGGGCTTTGAGAGGCTTTGTGTCTAAAGAACCAGGCCTCCTCGTCCTATTTGGTGCGTTTATGAATAGACGCCATTTCCCCGAGTTCTGAACACTGATGGCTAAAAGTAAGAGACACAGACACACACACAGACACACGTCCCCTGCCCTCTCTCCCTGTTCTTAATGGCAATATGAGCCATTACAGAGAGAAGGGACTGTCATGAGGGACAGATAGTAGGCCTTGAAGGTTTGAGCGCTGGACCGGTCTGTCAGCTGGGTGAATGCCTGACTGACTGCAATGTGATATTCAGAGAGTCCACAGCAGAGGAGCCAACCACCCGGCCTGCCATTTAGCCTCCCATTAGAGACTCCTTCTGACAGTGTGTGTGTGTGTGTGTGTGTGTGCGCGTGCGTGCGTGCGTGCGTGCGTGTTTGTGCACATGTTTGTGTGTGTGTACTTTCTCTCCACTGATAGTGTTTTCATATCTCACAAACATAATTTATCCAGTGAAACGAAATGGTCTCGCAAACAAACAGAAACTTTCATAAGGCAAGTGAAGGAAGCACTTTAACCTAGTAAATCTTCCTACAGTATAACAGTGACGATATCAATAAAATATACAATTGAATTCTCTCTCTATTGGATTCACAGCATCTTTTCAATCTGGTGCCTATAAACCCTGTGTGTGTTACCTGAGCATCGTCTCACGGTTTTAAGAGCATTGGTTTGTTCACGCTCCCAACGACGAGTGAAATGATGTAGAAGTCGAGAGAACATCCATGGATATCAGTGCTCCCTGACATTTCTGCTAGTCTTATATTTCCAGGGTTAAAAATCAATAGGACCAGTGCTGATTAAATTTGCTGCATGAGCACACACCCGTCGCACTCAGTGACACCAAGCCCTGAACCGAGGCTCTCTCTCCCTCCACCAGTAGTCCATTCTGGTTCTCAATGCAAAAACGGATTTGATTATTTTCTCCATCACTATTGTACTTTCTCTTTTTGCTCCAAAGCCGTGCAGGGCCCTGGGGAGTAAACGTGATTGATTTCCACAGAGTGTGTCGCCTGGGCTGGCCTCTCAGGAGTGGTTTGGTTTGGTAACACTGAGACACAAAGGGCTGTGGAGCCGTCACTCAGTCTGATCTGCTACTGTTCACTTCATTCATGCTGACGGATCCAGGTCAGAGCAGTGAGCACACTTCACAGGTTAGGAGTCAGGGCTTCACTAAACACTTTATAATACCCTACAGAAACACACAGGTTAGGAGTCAGGGCTTCACTAAACACTTTATAATACCCTACAGAAACACACAGGTTAGGAGTCAGGGCTTCACTAAACACTTTATAATACCCTACAGAAACACACAGGTTAGGAGTCAGGGCTTCACTAAACAATTTGTGTAGGAGTCAGGCCTTTCCTGCACAGGAAAACGTATGCAGTTCCAGTATATGCTGTAGATTCAGAAGAGGCCTTCGTTCGGTGGACTCTGTAGAAGCAGTGCTAGGGTTGGAGTTCCCACGGCTTTGTCCAGAACAATAGCCCTGTGCAGTAAATAAAGCTTGACTGAATTGAACAGAGCTGAATTAAATAATAAAACCATTGATGTCTATTAGACCTATCCACTGTTTATTTAGTTTGGATTTATTGTACCATTTGTCCATTATAACAGGTTGTCTCTAAAACGTCTCAGCTCGTCTCACTTCCCAAATCATCCTGTTCTCCCTAACACTGAGGGGGAGGATGCCCCCCCCACCCACACGCCTCAGCCAGCCAGCCAGCCACCAGCCTCTCCTGTGAAGGAGAATTAATCTGCTCCAAACAACCTTTTATTTCCTCCACACTGACTTGTCAGGCCAGACTAAAAGCAATTTGTTTTTGTCCCACTTCACCCAGCCCGTGCCCGTGCCCGTGCCCGAGAGAGAGAGAGAGAGAGAGAGAGAGAGAGAGAAAACAGAGCTTTAATCTGATTAGGTTTGGCTAAAATCCCAAACCAGGGTTGAAGTGCAGTGCTTGTGGTTTCTGAAGGACTTACACTAAGTCTGTACCATGAAAATAATCTACTTTTAAAACCCAGGAAACAAATCAACTATGCTAAGGACATAAGTCGCTGTCATTAGGAAGTGATTAGGATCAACATTTTTATACACCGTGCAGGCCAGGCCAGCTGACAGAAGGGGGCAGTGTCAGTAGCCCTGTTTATAACTGGTTCTAACATGCAGACTTTTTCCTGATCTTGCCCACATTTCATAAGAGTAGATGATTAAAAGATGCATTGTGATCTGATTTTGTGTAAACAGGCAAGATCAGGTCACGACCAGGAAGAGTGTGCATGCAAACGCAGTATGGCTGTGAGTTTGCAGGACTGGAAGAGGAGTTTCTCTCTCTCTCAACTTCCCCCCTTAATAATGAAGCATTCAGACCTATACGTGACAAATACAGGCCTGGTCACTGAGAATCAATAAGACTTACAGCATGAATTCAAAGATACGCCGACTTCATTTCATTTGTTTTCATTAATAATCCAGTTGAATCAGTCAGTTTCTAGTACAGTATTAAACAGCAGCAGGACAGGCTGCATTTACCAGGATCCATATGAAACACGCACAAATAAAAGACTGGATCCATAAGAAACAGGAAGCAGACATCAATATAGGATCAATCCATAGGGACAACAACTGCTAATACTACTACTACTGCAATTACTACTACTACTACTACTACTACTGCTATTACTGCTACTACTACTGATACTACTGCTATTACTGCTACAACTGCTACTACTACTACTGATACTGCTGCGACTACACTACTACTACTACTACTACTGCTAGTACTGCTACAACTACTACTACTACTACTGATACTGCTGCTACTACTACACTACTACTACTACTACTATTACTGCTACAACTGCTACTACTACTACTGATACTGCTGCGACTACACTACTACTACTACTACTACTGCTAGTACTGCTACAACTACTACTACTACTGATACTGCTGCTACTACTACACTACTACTACTACTACTACTGCTATTACTGCTACAACTGCTACTACTACTACTGATACTGCTGTGACTACACTACTACTACTACTGCTACAACTACTACTACTACTGTTACTGCTGCTACTACTACACTACTACTACTACTGATATTACTGCTACTACTCCGATTACTACAACTACTATTACTACTCCACTACTACTACCCCTACTGCTAATACTACTACCACTGATATTATTACTGCTGTTACTACTACTGCTACTACTACTGCTATTACTGATGTTACTACTAATACTACTGCTATTACTGCTGTTACTACTACTACTACTACTCCTACTACTATCCGATGATGCTGTGACACTCCGCCCCAGACCATGACGGATTCTCCACCTCCAAATCGATCCCGCTCCAGAGTACAAACCTCGGTGAAACACGCATTCCTTCGACGACAGTCTGAGCACTGATGGAGGGATTGTGCGATCAGTCAGTTGTTGTTGCCGTCCTGTACCTGTCCCGCTTGTGTGATGTTTGATGTACCAATCCTGTGCAGGTGTTGTTACACTTGGTCTGCCACTGCGAGGACGATCAGCTGTCCGTTCTGTCTCCCTGAAGGGCTCTCACAGTATGGACATTGCAATTTATGCCGAAGGCACGTTCACACAACTACTTCTACTGCTTCAACTACTCCTACTACTACACCTGCTACTAGTACTACTGCTACTGCTAGTACTACTGCTACTGCTACTGCTAGTATTATTGTTACTGCTACTGCTAGTACTACTGTTACTGCTACTGCTAGTATTATTGTTACTGCTACTGCTAGTACTATTGTTACTGCTACTGCTAGTACTACTGTTACTGCTACTGCTAGTATTATTGTTACTGCTACTGCTAGTATTATTGTTACTGCTACTGCTAGTATTACTGTTACTTACTGCTAGTATTATTGTTACTGCTACTGCTAGTATTATTGTTACTGCTACTGCTAGTATTATTGTTACTGCCACTGCTATTACTACTACAACTGCGACAACTACTACAACTACTTTTACTGCGAATACTACTACTACTACTACTACTACTGTTAATACTACTACTTTTACTACTACTACTACTACTACTTCTGCTACTGTTAATACTACTACTTTTACTACTACTGTTACTGCTACTACTTCTGCTACTGTTAATACTTCTACTAACACCACTACTACTATTAATGTTACTACCAATACTACTACTGCTGCCTTGCTACTACTATTGCAACTATTACTACTAATTATACTGCTTCTGGTACTCCTGCTAATGTTACTGCTACTACTACTGCTACTGCTAGTACTACTGCTACTGCTACGAATACTGTTCCTGCTACTGCTATTACAGCTATTACTACTACCGCTATTACTTCAACGACTACTGCTACTGTTACTACCACTACTACTACTACCACTACTACTACTTCTACTGCAATTACTGCTACTACTACTACAACTACTACCACTAATATTACTGCTACTACTACTACTACTACTACTTTTGCTGCCATTACTACTACTACTACTACAGCTACTATTACTGCTATTACTCCTACTACTACTACCACTACTACAAATACCACTATCGTTACAACTACTGCTGCTATTACTACTACCACTGCAACTTCTACTACTGCTACTACTACTACCTCTACTACAGTTACCACAACTACTATTACCGCTACCATTGCTACTACTGCTACTGCTACTACCATTATCACTGCTACTACTACTACTACTACTACTACTACCACTATCACTGCTATTACTACTACTACAAATACTATTACTGCTACTACTACTACAGTTACCACAACTACTATTACTGCTACTATTGCTACTGCTACTTCCACTATCACTGCTATTACTACTACCACTGCAACTTCTACTACTGCTACTACTACTACCTCTCCTACAGCTACCACAACTACTAATACCGCTACTATTGATACTGCTACTACCACTATCAC
This sequence comes from Oncorhynchus nerka, assembly GCF_034236695.1. Classification (NCBI taxonomy): domain Eukaryota; kingdom Metazoa; phylum Chordata; class Actinopteri; order Salmoniformes; family Salmonidae; genus Oncorhynchus; species Oncorhynchus nerka. The sequence goes on along the minus strand of NC_088401.1, from coordinate 19,476,027 downwards.
TGCTATTACTACTACTACAAATACTATTACTGCTACTACTACTACTACTACTACTATTGCTATTACTGCTGTTACTACTGCTACTACTACTACCTCTACTACAGTTACCACAACTACTATTACCACTATCACTGCTACTACTACTACTACTACTCTACTCCTACTGCTGCTATTACTGCAGCTATTACTACTACTACTGCTATTACTGTTACTAATACTACTGCTAATACTACTACTACTACTACTACCACTGCTATCACTACTACTACAAATACAATTACTGCTACTACTACTACCACTGCAACTACTACTACTGCTACTGTTACTACCACTACTACTACTACCACTACTACTACTTCTACTGCAATTACTGCTACTACTACTACTACTACTTTTGCTGCCATTACTACTACTACTACTACAGCTACTATTACTGCTACTACTACTCCTACTACTACTACCACTACTACAAATACCACTATCGTTACAACTACTGCTGCTATTACTACTACCACTGCAACTTCTACTACTACTACTACTACTACAGTTACCACAACTACTATTACCGCTACCATTGCTACTACTGCTACTGCTACTACCATTATCACTGCTACTACTACTACTACTACTACTACTACTACCACTATCACTGCTATTACTACTACTACAAATACTATTACTGCTACTACTACTACAGTTACCACAACTACTATTACTGCTACTATTGCTACTGCTACTTCCACTATCACTGCTATTACTACTACCACTGCAACTTCTACTACTGCTACTACTACTACCTCTCCTACAGCTACCACAACTACTAATACCGCTACTATTGATACTGCTACTACCACTATCACTGCTATTACTACTACTACAAATACTATTACTACTACTACTACTACTACTACTACTACTACCACTATCACTGCTATCACTACTACTACAAATACTATTACTGCTACTACTACTACCTCTACTACAGTTACCACAACTACTATTACCGCTACCATTGCTACTACTGCTACTGCTACTACCATTATCACTGCTACTACTACTACTACTACTACTACTACTACCACTATCACTGCTATTACTACTACCACTGCAACTTCTACTACTGCTACTACTACTACTACCTCTCCTACAGCTACCACAACTACTAATACCGCTACTATTGATACTGCTACTACCACTATCACTGCTATTACTACTACTACAAATACTATTACTGCTACTACTACTACAATGCAGTGTCGGAACTAGAAGCACAAGCATTTCGCTACACTCGCATTAACATCTGCTAACCATGTGTATGTGACAAATAAATTTGACAAATAAAATTTGATTTGATTTGATTACTACTACTACTACTACTACTATTGCTATTACTGCTGTTACTACTGCTACTACTACTACCTCTACTACAGTTACCACAACTACTATTACCGCTACTATTGATACTGCTACTACCACTATCACTGCTATTACTACTACTACTGCTACTACTACTACTACTGCTACTACTACTACTACCGTTACTACTACTGCTGCTACTACTACTACTACTACTTCTACTCCTACTGCTGCTATTACTGCAGCTATTACTACTACTACTGCTATTACTGTTACTAATACTACTGCTAATACTACTACTACTACTACTACTGTTTACTACTGTTACTACTACTACCGTTACTACTACTACTGCTGTTACTGTTACTACTACTGTTACTACTACTATTACTACTACTACCGTTACTACTACTGCTGCTATTACTACTACTACTACTTCTACTGCTGCTATTACTGCAGCTATTACTACTACTACTGCTATTACTGTTACTATTGCTACTGCTACTACTCCTGCCACCACTACAGTACTACTAGTACTACTGCTACTGCTCCTGTCACCACTACAGTACTACTAGTACTACTGCTACTATTATTACTGCTACTGCTTCTACTGCTATTGCTACTACTCCTGTCACCACTACAGTACTACTAGTACTACTACTGCTCTTACTGCTACTGCTTCTACTGCTATTGCTACTACTCCTGTCACCACTACAGTACTACTAGTACTACTGCTACTATTACTACTACTACTGCTCTTACTGCTACTGCTTCTACTGCTATTGCTACTACTCCTGTCACCACTACAGTACTACTATTACTACTACTGCTCTTACTGCTACTGCTTCTACTGCTACTGCTACTACTCCTGTCACCACTACAGTACTACTAGTACTACTGCTACTATTACTGCTCTTACTGCTACTGCTTCTACTGCTACTACTCCTGTCACCACTACAGTACTACTAGTACTACTGCTACTATTACTACTACTGCTCTTACTGCTACTGCTTCTACTGCTATTGCTACTACTACACTTTCATACGGTGTTCACTCATAGGGCAGTCTTTCAGAACACACACACTGATCAGAGAGTGGTGTATGCATGCGTGTGTGTGTGTGTGTGTGTGTGTGTGTGTGTGTGTGTGTGGGTGTGTGTGCATGTCTGCATGTGTGTGTTTATGTGTTATAGTTGGTCTACATCACTGTAAGCTGTTGTCATCCTCCCGTTAATAAACAGCATTCCAACACATGCTCATTTCAATATCACTTCTCACTCATTAGCTCTTTTTCCTGAGACCGTTTCATTTGCAGGGGCTAAATGAAATGCAAAGAAAAAAAGAAAAAACATAATGCAATTGATCTGGAGGAGAACATGCCAGCTAGCTGCATTAGAGGCTGAAGCATGCAAAGTAGAGATGAATATGGTCCCCATCACTCTCCTGCAACTAGCTCTCTGCTAGGTAGCTGCTCCCTCACAGCAGCAGCAGGGGTTGTTTTCACTGTGCCATATAATCTGTGTGTCACAGTGCTAGCTGCTCCACATCCATCTAGGTTAGAGACAGACCACAGATATGAGTGTGGTGGTTAGAGACAGAGCACATTAACCTGGTCTCAGAGCATTTCCTATTATTCTGTCTGTAAATCCTAGACGCTCCATTTAGTATGATATGTTACATTTTTATTTTTAACCTTTATTTAACTAGGCAAGTCAGTTAAGAACAAATTCTTATTTACAATGACGACCTACCAGGGAGAATGAGTTAACTGCTTTGTTCAGGGGCAGAACGACAGATTTTTACCTTGTCAGCTCAGGGATTCGATCCAGCAACCTTTTGGTTACGGGCCCAACACTCTAACCACTAGGCTACCTGCCGCTCCATACCCCATGTTTGGTATGACAGATCAGACAGATCGCATAACCCAAAAACGAGGGTGGTTGATCGGGGTGGATGGGTGGGCGTATTACGCAAACGTTTAGCTACCCAAAGGTTGCGGGTTAGAATCTCATCACGGAGAAATGTAGCATTTTAGCAACTACTTACTACTTTTTAGCTACTTGGCAACTGCTTAGCATGAAGACTAATCTTTCAAATAACCTTAACTCTTTTAGCCAACCTGTCCCTTAACCCTTTAACTTAACTCCTAAACTTAAACCTAATCCTAACCTCTAGCCTAGCTAGCGTTAGCGATCTAGTTACCTAGCTAGAATTCATAACATATTATTTGTTTTGCAAATGCATAACACGTTTTGCAATTTTGTAACTTATTGTACATTTAGCAAATTCTTAACATATCATACGAAATGAAACAAAACATATCAGACGAAATGAAACAAAACATATCATACGAAATGAAACAAAACATATCATACGAAATGAAACAAAACATATCATACTGTAACGGTTCTCTTGTGGTGAAGGAGAGTCGGACCAAAATGCGGCGTGTAGATTGCGATCCATGTTTAATAAACAAACGAAAAACACGAATCAATACAAACACTACAAAACAAAGAACGTAATGAACGTAACGAAAACCGAAACAGCCTATACTTGTGTAAACTAACACAGGAACAAAGACACTAAGGACAATCACCCACGACAAACTCAAAGAATATGGCTGCCTAAATATGGTTCCCAATCAGAGACAACGATAAACACCTGCCTCTGATTGAGAACACTAGAACACCCCACGCTACAATCCCAATACATAACACCATACAAAAACCCATGCCACACCTCTGATTGAGAACCACTTCAGACAGCCATAGACTTAACGAAAGAACACCCCACTAAGCTACAATCCCAATGAAACAAAACATCACACAAAACCACATGAAACAAAACAACCCATGAAACAAAACACACCCTGGCCTGACCAAATAAATGAAGATAAACACAAAATACTTACGAAATGAAACAAAACATATCAGACGAAATGAAACAAAACATATCATACGAAATGAAACAAAACATATCATACGAAATGAAACAAAACATATCAGACGAAATGAAACAAAACATATCATACGAAATGAAACAAAACATATCATACGAAATGAAACAAAACATATCATACGAAATTAGTGTCTCAGATTTAATACAGAAAAATTCCGAAATGCTCTGAGGCCAGGTTGAGCACAGAGACTGGTGTGGTGGTGTATATATATAGATTACTGCATGATCCACAGGTGGATAGATGGATAGAGTACAGGGATGTGGTTTGGTAAGTGGAGAGGTGGGTGGCTAGCTGTGGCCTAAGGTTAGGGAGGCAGTGTTAAAGAGGAAAGTAAGAAAGAGAGAGTGGAAGAAAGAGGGTGGAAGAGATCTTGTGGAAGAGAGAGGGTGGAAGAGAGAGGGTGGAAGACAGCGGGCGATGCTCAGTTGGAGTGTCAGACAGAAAGAATCCGCAGAGGACACACGCAAGCACGCACCCGTCTTACGAATGCACAGCCTTGAGTGGGCAGCATTCCAACAGTTGGGAACAGTTGGGATAACCAAATCGTAGATTAACAAGAAGGAAATTACATCAACAATTTATGCCCTCACACACGGATGCACACACACATAAAATCTGTGAACCCAGTGCACAGGCAGCAATCAGTGCCATGCATATTAGTATTGGTAAGACTGGTAAGAAATAGGCCATTTCAAAACCTACAACTTTTTTTCATCCCTTCACATATTCTACATCCCTGGTCCAAGCGAAGCCAGCAGGAATTCCCAAACTGAAGCAATCGTGTTTGAAACCTCCCGCATATAACATTCCAATTGCAGGGCTGTATGTATGTATGGTTGGTGACCCTCCTCTCTTGCCGTCCGCTGGCTCTCTAGTGTGTCATTGATTAGCATGGTGGCCCTGCAGTGCTGCTGGAATCTATCTCCAAGGTTACATGCAGGGCTGGTGACACTAGACTTTAGACATGGCTCACAGCTCAGAGCAGAGCAGAGCAGAGCAGAGCTGCCTGCTACTGCTGGAGAAATAGGCAAGAATTATCCCACTCACCCAGCTGTGATAGAATATAGAACCCCTATTTCACAAAACTGTTACAGAGACAGATATATCTTAAGGCCTGTATGTTACAGAGACAGATATATCTTAAGGCCTGTATGTTACAGAGACAGATATATCTTAAGGCCTGTATGTTACAGAGACAGATATATCTTAAGGCCTGTATGTTACAGAGACAGATATATCTTAAGGCCTGTATGTTACAGAGACAGATATATCTTAAGGCCTGTATGTTACAGAGACAGATATATCTTAAGGCCTGTATGTTACAGAGACAGATATATCTTAAGGCCTGTATGTTACAGAGACAGATATATCTTAAGGCCTGTATGTTACAGAGACAGATATATCTTAAGGCCTGTATGTTACAGAGACAGATATATCTTAAGGCCTGTATGTTACAGAGACAGATATATCTTAAGACAGCCTGTATGTTACAGAGACAGATATATCTTATATACAGAGACAGATATATCTTAAGGCCTGTATGTTACAGAGACAGATATATCTTAAGGCCTGTATGTTACAGAGACAGATATATCTTAAGGCCTGTATGTTACAGAGACAGATATATCTTAAGGCCTGTATGTTACAGAGACAGATATATCTTAAGGCCTGTATGTTACAGAGACAGATATATCTTAAGGCCTGTATGTTACAGAGACAGATATATCTTAAGGCCTGTATGTTACAGAGACAGATACATCTTAAGGCCTGTATGTTACAGAGACAGATATATCTTAAGGCCTGTATGTTACAGAGACAGATATATCTTAAGGCCTGTATGTTACAGAGACAGATATATCTTGAAAGTGGCCTGTATGTTACAGAGACAGATATATCTTGAAAGTGGCCTGTATCCGTGTGAGTAATGACAAGGCACCATTTTTACCGTGGACAATTCTCGTATGGTCCTCTAAAGAAATGTACCATAAATAAACCATACTTTGGGAGAACTTCAATGAAATACCACCATACAGACACGTCTGTAGCTGTTCAACCTCTCGTGGACAGACTAACATCTGACCAAATTACGCAATATTTTTTTTCTGGGTTAACCGAGATTAATAGATGTTCAACAAGCTATCCGTAAATAGTGATGGTATTTGCCAGGGGCTTGAATAACATCTTGATTGTGTGGCTGAGAAGCTCCAGACGGCCCAGTCCTGTAATGCCAGCGGCCCATTCAGAGCCACCCAGAGTGGGTAACAATGTATATAAATAGCCATGGAGCTCAAGAATGGCCCTGGCAGCCAATTACTAGGACCAATGCCTAAAAGTAAAGCAAACACACACACACACACACCCACGCATACACGCACGAATACACACACACACCCACGCATACACGCACGAATACACACACACACCCACGCATACACGCACGAATACACACACACACCCACGCATACATGCACGAATACACACACACACCCACGCATACGCGCACAAATACACACACACACCCACGCATACACGCACGCATACACACAGATACGTTTACTCACTCATTCACTCCCAGCAATCTGCACAAAGGGCCAATTGACTCCCCAAGTCCCCATTAATTCTCCAGTCAATTTGTAAACATCACATTGGCATTAAGTAGGATGTCCACAAGCCACATACATCTTTAAGCACAAAACCACGTCCATCAGACGATGTGAATCTTGTCAAATAGCCAGCAGAATGATCTGGGTTCAGATGAGAGGGTTGGAAGCCTACAGTGAAGTCGGCTGAAAACAAAAGTGAAGTAATTAAGCAGGTGGAGTAATTAGTAGAATTCTGTGTTTTCACATGCTTGCTTTTGATAAAAACGCTTTATCTATCTTCCCAATGACAACTAGTTAGAAAATGTAAACATATGTTTTATGGAAAAGAGATGGTGTATGTTTCTGGAAGACGCATCACACTGCCTTGCTGACAACGTGATTACTGTTCGTGACCGAGCACGGCAGATTACTGTTCGTGACCGAGCACGGCAGATTACTGTTCGTGACCGAGCAGGGCAGATTACTGTTCGTGACCGAGCAGGGCAGATTACTGTTCGTGACCGAGCACGGCAGATTACTGTTGGTGACCGAGCAAGGCAGATTACTGTTCGTGACCGAGCAGGGCAGATTACTGTCGGTGACCGAGCACGGCAGATTACTGTTCGTGACCGAGCACGGCAGATTACTGTTGGTGACCGAGCTGTTGGTGACCGAGCATGGCAGATTACTGTGACCGAGTGACCGAGCACGGCAGATTACTGTTCGTGACCGAGCACGGCAGATTACTGCGTGACCGAGCATGGCAGATTACTGTTCGTGACCGAGCTGTTGGTGACGGCAGATTACTGTCCGCAGGGCAGACTGTTCGTGACCGAGCAAGGCAGATTACTGCAAGGCAGATTACTGTTCGTGACAGAGCACGGCAGATTACTGTTGGTGACCACGGATTACTGTTCGTGACCGAGCATGGCAGATTACTGTTCGTGACCGAGCAGGGCAGATTAGCACGGCAGATTACTGTTGGTGACCGAGCATGGCAGATTACTGTTCGTGACCGAGCACGGCAGATTACTGTTGGTGACCGAGCAGGGCAGATTACTGTTCGTGACCGAGCAGGGCAGATTACTGTTCGTGACCGAGCACGGCAGATTACTGTTCGTGACCGAGCATGGCAGATTACTGTTCGTGACCGAGCAGGGCAGATTACTGTTCGTGACCGAGCACGGCAGATTACTGTTGGTGACCGAGCACGGCAGATTACTGTTCGTGACCGAGCATGGCAGATTACTGTTCGTGACCGAGCACGGCAGATTACTGTCCGTGACCGAGCAAGGCAGATTACTGTTCGTGACCGAGCACGGCAGATTACTGTTCGTGACCGAGCATGGCAGATTACTGTTCGTGACCGAGCAGGGCAGATTACTGTTCGTGACCGAGCACGGCAGATTACTGTTCGCAGATTACTGTTGGTGACCGAGCACGGCAGATTACTGTTCGTGACCGAGCACGGCAGATTATTGTTGGTGACCGAGCACGGCAGATTACTGTTGGTGACCGAGCACGGCAGATTACTGTTGGTGACCGAGCACGGCAGATTACTGTTGGTGACCGAGCACGGCAGATTACTGTTGGTGACCGAGCACGGCAGATTACTGTTCGTGACCGAGCACGGCAGATTACTGTTGGTGACCGAGCAGGGCAGATTACTGTTCGTGACCGAGCACGGCAGATTACTGTTCGTGACCGAGCACGGCAGATTACTGTTCGTGACCGAACACGGCAGATTACTGTTTGTGACCGAGCACATTTAACATTTAACATTTAAGTCATTTAGCAGACGCTCTTATCCAGAGCGACTTACAAATTGGTGCATTCACCTTATGACATCCAGTGGAAAGCACGGCAGATTACTGTTCGATTTTAGAAGGGCCCTCCTCCCTCGCCGCTTCTGCTCAATCACATCACGGACCATAGACTGGTGCCCCGCGGCTCCGAATAATCCAATCCACCCAATGATAAAGACAGTAGAGAATATTACAGCCTGACAACGTAAAAAGACACTCATGACATTACCCATAATAAAGAAGAGTATCTTACTAGAGGAAATCCTTGATAATAAATTCCTTGTTTGTACCATTAGGATAAAGACTTTAAAAATGACATCGTTTTTATTTGCATATTCATTGTGATATGTAATTTAGACCAAAGTAGCAACATTTCTGTCATGCTTGTGGCTGTGTGATTCTATGAAAATATACCACAACGTCAGGGTTTGACACGGCTCCTACGGCGTAGCCTACAACACTCTCCAACCAATCAGTGCAGAGTGTCAGCTGAAGCATTGAACAACAGGTGCTAAACGCTATCCTATAGATTGAGCAAACTGACAAAAAGGAATCAAGGCATTAGTCAATTCAAATAATGATAATGAAAGACCAATCGATAGTAAAAATCAAAACAACAATATTGGCCCTAAGAACAGCCATAGAAGTCCCTCATTTAGAGTGGGCGGCTGGGTGAGGCCATGTTGTGTTGGTATGTTGTGTATACTCTCCGTGGGCAGCGGTCGGTCGGTGGCTATATTTCCCATGGAGACAGTCTGCTCTTGGCCCTTCCTGTGGTTAATTGCTGCTCCTGCTACTCCACTAGTTCCCCTATATCTGCACCCAGACAATTTACATCTCATTACCTCCTTGTCTGTCTGGCTGGCTGGAGGAAGACTGGCTTTCTACAAATAGTGAGAAATGTTTCACTCTGGTAACAGAATGAGTCATTTTAATTCAGTCCCACAGTCTTATGTCCCAGAGTCAGAGGTGTCAAAATAGATTTCTTCACTCTGTCTGTGTGGTTTTCCCTCATCACACAATGTCATATGTACATTTTCCCCTTCTATCACTCTATTATCAAAATGCTCTTATCATTGTTGAATGTACCGAGGGTGAAAATAGGGAGCAAAATGACTGAATCATTTTTAGGGAAATAAGAATGTTTGCTAGTAAATGAGGTCAATGTTGTCACCCTTTTGTGGTGCTTTAGGAAGATACAAATCCATGGTGGCCTTCACATAAGGCCCGATTCAGACTTAGGAAATGTATGTCTTCACTACGCACTTCTCAGTAGTTGGTATTCAGACTTACCTTATGTTGCTGCATAACGGGCTTTGCAGGTGTGGTTCCCTTCTGTGTGCCGAATATATTTAATTCAGCTGTTGAAAATCCTCCCACTTGCTGGCCAACCCATTTTCTCATAGAGTTTTCATTCAATAGTGTTCAATTGTTTTGTGCCATTTAGCAGACAGTTTAATCCAAGGTGATTTACAGTCACATAGGCATACGTTTTACAGATGGGAGGTCCCGGGAATTGAACCCACTACGCTGGCATTACAAGTGCAATGCTCTGCCAACTGAGCTATAAAGGTCTCTGTTCCAGCACCAACTGGTACATTTAAAAATATGATCTGATCTTGAAGAATATTTATGCAGATTTTAGGGTTAGGAAATTATGTTGTAATCATTCAAACAAAATGAGAGATCAAGAGCCTTTATGCAGTGGTTTCATACATCCTGAAAGTTGTGACATCTAAGTTCAATCCATGAAATATTGGAAGGTTGAAAAAGGTGTACGATAAGGGTTGAACTATAGTTACATCTACCCATCTCCTCACTAATCATGGAGCTGGATGACACGGGTCCAGTGAACCATGCGCCAGGCTCCAGGTTTAACCTGCTACGTGTGGTCTGAGTTCTGACTCAAATAGGCTAAAATGTCCCAAATTGCACAACGTTACCCTAATGTGATCCACTAATGCGAGCAACCCTCAGGAACGTCACCCTAATGTGATCCACTAATGCGAGCGACCCTCAGGAACGTTACCCTAATGTGATCCACTAATGCGAGCGACCCTCAGGAACGTTACCCTAATGTGATCCACTAATGCCAGCGACCCTCAGGAACGTTACCCTAATGTGATCCACTAATGCCAGCGACCCTCAGGCACGTTACCCTAATGTGATCCACTAATGCGAGCGACCCTCAGGCACGTTACCCTAATGTGATCCACTAATGCGAGCGACCCTCAGGAACGTTACCCTAATGTGATCCACTAATGCCAGCGACCCTCAGGCACGTTACCCTAATGTGATCCACTAATGCGAGCGACCCTCAGGAACGTTACCCTAATGTGATCCACTAATGCGAGCGACCCTTAGGAACATCACCCTAATGTGATCCACTAATGCGAGCGACCCTCAGGAACGTCACCCTAATGTGATCCACTAATGCCAGCGACCCTCAGGAACGTTACCCTAATGTGATCCACTAATGCGAGCGACCCTCAGGCACGTTACCCTAATGTGATCCACTAATGCGAGCGACCCTCAGGAACAACCACACTGAGGAAAGAAAGGTCAACGGAACGATGCAAAATGTAGGCAAGGAAACTAGCACTAAAGTGACGGTTCTAAATGTATGTGGGTATTACTCACGGTGGCTCCCGGTAGTGGCTAATGTTTAACATGACACAGATTGTAAAATAAAACAGAGAAAAGCCTGAGCATATAATGGAAACATTCGAAAGCGCATACATCATCTCAGCAAGTTTGGCCCCACAGAAGCCAATAGCTTCGCTCTCCAAATTTCATCCACGCAAATTATGAGGGCATCAGAACTGGACATAAAATGGTTGTATTTTGTAGTTTATAATGGAGGTAGTACAATATAGTTCATATAGAGTTTCAACTAAAAGGCAACAATATATTCTTTCATATTAGTTTAGTTTAGTTTATTTGCAAAAATAGAAAGACAGATTGTAACAGCAAAAAAGCCTCTTATGTGCAGGAGGGGGTAAACAGTCCAAAAGGGACTGTTGATGTCGCCCTCCCTAGTTGTCATGAATGACACAGATTCAGCAGTGAGGACAAACAAATTAACAAACAAACTATATAATAAAAACTAGAAATATTCAAATACAGGTCTCAGAAAACCCGAATTAAATTATTTTGAATATTTTGCAGAACACCAATATATTTGAATATATGCAAATTATTTGAAAACAAAAAAGTATTTATTTGATGTCTGCCAAATATAAGATGAAGAACCAAAAACTACAACAGTAAGTTGAATTAGGCTGAGCACATGGTTTGGTGGGCCCTTAGATATAAATCTTTAACACAGTCTACAGCCTAGAACTAAATACACGAGGAACATGGAATCTCCTCAACATTAGACTAGACCACTTTTGAGGCTTCAAAACGACTAAAGAGTATATTGTCATAATGAGTGAGGTAATACAGTACCACTTGACATCCAGTTCTTATACACGTGTAGTAACATTGTGATTGTGCCACTGGCAACATTGTCGTTACACAGGACTGTGGAAATGGCATAATAATGGAGAAATAACACAAGTGCATTAAGAAACAGTCACTATTCCTATTGTGTACATTAGATACAAAAACTCAATTACCAAAGTATTGTGTAACATCGTGCTAATAAAATGTTTCTCCAAAAAGAATTGCAGTTTTATTACGCAGCAACAACAGTATGAAGTGTTACTGAGAATGCTAACAGTAACAAAATATGGCTATTAAGCGTCAAAAGGAAACTAAATATCCAGAAACTGGCTTCTTAAATCAACTACAGCCAGATAGGTGGAAGAAAAAGTTCATATATGTGTCAAACTCATTCCAAAGAGGGCCAAGTGTCTGCAGGTTTTCACTCCTCCCTTGTACGTGACTGATGAATTAAGGTCACTAATTAGTAAGGAACTCCCCTCAGCTGATTGTCTAGGTCTTAATTGAAAGGAAAACCCGAAAACCAGCAGGCACTAGGCCCTCCATGGAATGAGTTTGACTCATTTAAACCAAGAACACAAAGAGGTTCCAAGTTGTTTCTAGAAGCATCCAACTTCCTGTTTGCAATGTTTGCAAATGGCTTTGAATTACTCTGCAGTATTTTCAGGTGTTATAAAATGAATTGCATCTTTTGATATTTTCTGTGGCATGTTGAAAGACTCATACTGTTGTTGGACATCACAACTTATTATACTTATCTGTACAAAATATCATTGGTTAATTAGTTTGACTTGATTATGTTCACCTGGGGAAATGGACATTTACAGAATGTTCAGATGAAAATGTTTTGTGTAGATAAAATATGACTGTCAGATCAATTGGAATAGTATAGGAGATTGTGTGTACTCTATTCATTTTATTTCTATATTCAACATGCAGGTCCAGATACAGCCTTAACATTAGTTGAAGGCAGCTAATCCAATAGTTTAAGAAAAGTAGACACTTTTTGAAATCTGTTTTCAAAGAGTTTTAAAAAGTAGTTACCTTCTGATATCTGTTTTCAAATCGTTTTGAAAAGTAGTCATTTTATGAGTTCTGTTTTCAAATCGTTTTGAAAAGTAGTCACTTTGTGAGTTCTGTTTTCAAATAGTTTTGAAAAGTAGTCACTTTATGAGTTCTGCATTCAAATAGTTTTGAAAAGTAGTAATTTTTGGGGGATCTGAATTCAAATAGATGTAGTCACCTCCAAAGTACCTATTTATTCCCCTGGAAAAAGTTACTTTCCACAAAGCATTGTTAAAACGATAGTTATCCCAGGTCTGGAGGGAATACAATTAAAATTCTGAACAACAGTACAGCTATTTATAGCCTACTTCACTGTGGGAAATGGGTCGCAATACAAGTCATGTTGATATGATTTTCTGTTTGCCTCCATATGACAGGTGTCACATTCATCTCTAGGAATAATAAGGAACAAATCGTGCAAAACAATTGCTATGTGTATTTACAATCCCCTTCTCCAAACGGATTACTCGTTTACCTAGTTTATATAACTCTTATCAAGCTGTACATTACAGTGCACGCAGAATGGTGTTATTTCTATTGGAAAAAATAAAGTAGATGTTTTTCCATTTGCAACCGGCGGGTTCGCTCGACCTTATTCCTGGTTTCCTCACGCGTAAAGGCGGTGGAATTATGAGGGAATTAAATCAAGGTCAGAATACATGTACGTAGACACACCTCCGCAAAACCTTCATTTCGTTGATATCCAACCAAAAACGAATAGCGGGTGAATAACGTGCTATTCTCATGCTTAAGTTAATAGTCAGAGTACGCGTAGAAAGCTGAATAAAAATGCAATTACATTGCGTTTACTCAGGTCGGAATTCCCCCATATAGTGTTAATGTCTATAGTATATTTGAATCCTAACCTTAGTAGGACTAGAACTTTTAATGACCTGGCTTAACATTGAGTATGTTCCCTTGATTAAGTAAATGGTATAGAGACATCAAACTGAGATGAAGTCTTTTTGCTCCCCTCGTCTCATGTGGTACGACTCAGAGCTTTTAGTACAGCTAGATAATTAGTCACGTGCATAACCCACAGTAATTATCTCAGGCAGAAGGTTGTTAACACTACCTTGCCTCATTTCCCCATAGAGTTTCCTTTTAATCAGAGAGAGCATTGTTCATTTTTCAGCGGCCATGCCTCTTTGTGCCAGATGATGGAAATAGATTTTGGTTAGTGAGATGTGAATTGCTGGCTGAAAATGTTATATAAATAAACATTTACATTAAAAACGGTCATGTGAATTATGTATAAAAACATACACATACACATGCTTTATTTTTATCAAGACAGAATTGTTTACAAGGATAAATTTGCCTTATAGAATATCCTAGCTACAGTACACTGATGCAGTGATATCAGTGGATTATGAACACAGACACAGACAGGCACCTGTACAGTGGATTATGAACACAGACACAGACAGGCATCTGAACAGTGGATTATGAACACAGACACAGACAGGCACCTGAACAGTGGATTAAGAACACAGACACAGACAGGCATCTGAACAGTGGATTATGAACACAGACACAGACAGGCATCTGAACAGTGGATTAAGAACACAGACACAGACAGGCATCTGAACAGTGGATTAAGAACACAGACACAGACAGGCATCTGAACAGTGGATTATGAACACAGACACAGACAGGCATCTGAACAGTGGATTATGAACACAGACACAGACAGGCATCTGAACAGTGGATTAAGAACACAGACACAGACAGGCATCTGAACAGTGGATTATGAACACATACACAGACAGGCATCTGAACAGTGGATTAAGAACACAGACAGGCATCTGAACAGTGGATTAAGAACACAGACACAGACAGGCATCTGAACAGTGGATTATGAACACAGACACAGACAGGCATCTGAACAGTGGATTATGAACACAGACACAGACAGGCATCTGAACAGTGGATTATGAACACAGACACAGACAGGCATCTGAACAGTGGATTAAGAACACAGACAGGCATCTGAACAGTGGATTATGAACACAGACACAGACAGGCATCTGAACAGTGGATTATGAACACAGACACAGACAGGCACCTGAACAGTGGATTATGAACACAGACACAGACAGGCATCTGAACAGTGGATTAAGAACACAGACACAGATAGGCATCTGAACAGTGGATTAAGAACACAGACACAGACAGGCATCTGAACAGTGGATTAAGAACACAGACACAGACAGGCATCTGAACAGTGGATTAAGAAACAGACAGGCATCTGAACAGTGGATTATGAACACAGACACAGACAGGCATCTGAACAGTGGATTATGAACACAGACACAGACAGGCATCTGAACAGTGGATTAAGAAACAGACAGGCATCTGAACAGTGGATTATGAACACAGACACAGACAGGCATTTGAACAGTGGATTAAGAACACAGACACAGACAGGCATGTGAACAGTGGATTATGAACACAGACACAGACAGGCATCTGAACAGTGGATTATGAACACAGACAGGCATCTGAACAGTGGATTAAGAAACAGACAGGCATCTGAACAGTGGATTATGAACACAGACACAGACAGGCATCTGAACAGTGGATTATGAACACAGACACAGACAGGCACCTGAACAGTGGAGCAGCAGATATGTTGGCTGGCTGATAGCGGTTTGACAGGAGATACTGAAAACCTCTTTGACGTGGTTATTAATTACATTGAGAGCGCTCACACCAGGGTAGAATAGGGAGGGAGAGAGGGGATGGTGTGGAAGAGAGAGGGGATGGTGAGAGGGGGATGGTGTGGAAGAGAGACGGGATGGGGAGAGGGGGATGGTGTGGAAGAGAGAGGGGATGGTGTGGAAGAGAGAGGGGATGGTGTGGACGAGAGAGGGGATGGTGAGAGGGGGATGGTGTGGAAGAGAGAGGGGATGGTGTGGAAGAGAGGGGATGGTGTGGAAGAGAGAGGGGATGGTGAGAGGGGGATGGTGTGGAAGAGAGAGGGGATGGTGAGAGGGGATGGTGTGGAAGAGAGAGGGGATGGGGAGAGGGGGATGGTGTGGAAGAGAGAGGGGATGGTGAGAGGGGGATGGTGTGGAAGAGAGAGAGGATGGTGAGAGGGGGTGGTGTGGAAGAGAGAGGGGATGGTGAGAGGGGATGGTGTGGAAGAGAGAGGGGATGGTGTGGAAGAGAGAGGGGATGGTGAGAGGGGATGGTGTGGAAGAGAGGGGATGGTGTGGAAGAGAGATGGGGGGATGGTTTGGAAGAGAGAGGGGATGGTGAGAGGGGGATGGTGTGGAAGAGAGAGGGATGGTGAGAGGGGGATGGTGTGGAAGAGAGAGGGGATGGGGAGAGGGGGATGGTGTGGAAGAGAGAGGGGATGGGGAGAGGGGGATGGTGTGGAAGAGAGAGGGGATGGGGAGAGGGGGATGGTGTGGAACAGAGAGGGGATGGGGAGAGGGGGATGGTGTGGAAGAGAGAGGGGATGGTGAGAGGGGGATGGTGTGGAAGAGAGAGGGGATGGGGAGAGGGGATGGTGTGGAAGAGAGAGGGGATGGTGAGAGGGGATGGTGTGGAAGAGAGAGGGGATGGGGGAGAGGGGGATGGTGTGGAAGAGAGAGGGATGGTGAGAGGGGATGGTGTGGAAGAGAGAGGGGATGGTGAGAGGGGGATGGTGTGGAAGAGAGAGGGGATGGGGAGAGGGGGATGGTGTGGAAGAGAGAGGGATGGTGAGAGGGGGATGGTGTGGAAGAGGGAGAGGGGGATGGTGTGGAAGAGAGAGGGGATGGTGAGAGGGGGATGGGTGGAAGAGAGAGGGGATGGTGAGAGGGGGATGGTGTGGAAGAGAGAGGGGGATGGTGTGGAAGAGAGGGGATGGTGTGGAGAGAGAGGGGATGGTGAGAGGGGGATGGTGTGGAAGAGAGAGGGGATGGGGAGGGGATGGTGTGGAAGAGAGAGGGGATGGTGAGAGGGGGATGGTGTGGAAGAGAGAGGGGATGGGGAGAGGGGGATGGTGTGGAAGAGAGAGGGGATGGTGAGAGGGGGATGGTGTGGAAGAGAGAGGGGATGGGGAGAGGGGATGGTGTGGAAGAGAGAGGGGATGGTGAGAGGGGGATGGTGTGGAAGAGAGAGGGGATGGGGAGAGGGGGATGGTGTGGAAGAGAGAGGGGATGGGGGGGATGGTGAGAGGGGGATGGTGAGAGGGGGATGGTGTGGAAGAGAGAGGGGATGGGAAGAGAGGGGATGGTGTGGAAGAGAGGGGATGGTGAGAGGGGATGGTGTGGAGAGAGAGGGGATGGGAGAGGGGGATGGTGTGGAAGAGAGAGGGGATGGGGGAAGGGAGGGGGAAGAGAGGGAGAGGGGATGGTGTGGAAGAGAGAGGGGGATGGTGAGAGGGGGATGGTGTGGAAGAGAGAGGGGATGGGGAGAGGGGGATGGTGTGGAAGAGAGAGGGGATGGTGAGAGGGGATGGTGTGGAAGAGAGAGGGATGGGGAGAGGGGGATGGTGTGGAAGAGAGAGGGGATGGTGAGAGAGGGGATGGTGTGGAAGAGAAGAGAGAGGGGGATGGTGGAAGAGAGAGGGGAGAGGGGGATGGTGTGGAAAGAGAGAGGGGGATGGTGGGAGAGAGGGGGGGATGGTGTGGAAGAGAGAGGGGATGGTGAGAGGGGGATGGTGTGGAAGAGAGAGGGGATGGTGAGAGGGGATGGTGTGGAAGAGATGGATGGAGAGAGGGGATGGTGTGGAAGAGAGAGGGGGGGAGGGGGTGGTGGAAGAGAGAGGGGATGGTGAGAGGGGGATGGTGTGGAAGAGAGAGGGGATGGTGAGAGGGGGATGGTGTGGAAGAGAGAGGGATGGGGAGAGGGGGATGGTGTGGAAGAGAGAGGGGATGGTGAGAGGGGGATGGTGTGGAAGAGAGAGGGGATGGTGTGGAAGAGAGAGGGGATGGAAGAGAGAGGGGATGGTGTGGAAGAGAGAGGGGATGGTGTGGAAGAGAGAGGGGATGGGGAGATGGGGATGGTGTGGAGAGAGGGGATGGTGAGAGGGGATGGTGTGGAGAGAGGGGGAGGGGATGGTGTGGAAAGAGAAGGGGAGAGAGGGGGATGGTGGAGAGAGGGGGAGGGGGATGGTGTGGAAGAGAGAGGGGATGGTGAGAGGGGGATGGTGTGGAAGAGAGAGGGGATGGTGAGAGGGGGATGGTGTGGAAGAGAGAGGGATGGTGAGAGGGGTGTGGAAGAGAGAGATGGTGTGGAAGAGAGAGGGATGGGGAGAGGGGGATGGTGTGGAAGAGAGAGGGGATGGTGAGAGGGGGATGGTGTGGAAGAGAGAGGGGATGGTGTGGAGAGGGGATGGTGTGGAAGAGAGAGGGGATGGTGAGAGGGGATGGTGTGGAAGAGAGAGGGGATGGTGAGAGGGGGATGGTGTGGAAGAGAGAGGGGATGGTGTGGAAGAGAGAGGGGATGGTGAGAGGGGGATGGTGTGGACGAGAGAGGGGATGGTGTGGAAGAGAGAGGGGATGGTGTGGAAGAGAGAGGGGATGGTGAGAGGGGATGGTGTGGAAGAGAGAGGGATGGTGAGAGGGGGATGGTGTGGAAGAGAGAGGGGATGGGGAGAGGGGGATGGTGTGGAAGAGAGAGGGGATGGGGAGAGAGGGGGATGGTGTGGAAGAGAGAGGGGATGGGGAGAGGGGTGGTGTGGAACAGAGAGGGGATGGGGAGAGGGGGATGGTGTGGAAGAGAGAGGGGATGGTGAGAGGGGAGGGGGATGGTGTGGAAGAGAGGGGATGGGGAGAGGGGGTGGTGTGGAAGAGAGGGGATGGTGTGGAAGAGAGAGGGATGGTGAGAGGGGGATGGTGTGGAAGAGAGAGGGGATGGTGAGAGGGGGATGGTGTGGAAAGAGAGGGGATGGTGTGGAAGAGAGAGGGGATGGTGTGGAAGAGAGAGGGATGGTGAGAGGGGGATGGTGTGGAAGAGAGAGGGATGGGGAGAGGGGGATGGTGTGGAAGAGAGAGGGGATGGGGAGAGGGGGTGGTGTGGAACAGAGAGGGGGATGGGGAGAGGGGGATGGTGTGGAAGAGAGAGGGGATGGTGAGAGGGGGATGGTGTGGAAGAGAGAGGGGATGGGGAGAGGGGGTGGTGTGGAAGAGAGAGGGGATGGTGAGAGGGGGATGGTGTGGAAGAGAGAGGGGATGGGAGAGGGGGATGGTGTGGAGAGAGAGGGTATGGTGAGAGGGGGATGGTGTGGAAGATGGTGTGGAGAGGGGATGGGAGAGGGGATGGGTGAGAGGGGGGATGGTGTGGAAGAAGAGAGAGGGGATGGTGGAGAGGGGAGAGGGGGATGGTGTGGAAGAGAGAGGGATGGTGGAAGAGAGGGGGAGGGGGATGGTGTGGAAGAGAGAGGGGATGGGGAGAGGGGGATGGTGTGGAAGAGAGAGGGGATGGTGTGGAAGAGAGAGGGGATGGTGAGAGGGGGATGGTGTGGAAGAGAGAGGGGATGGGGAGAGGGGGTGGTGTGGAAGAGAGATGGATGGTGAGAGGGGGATGGTGTGGAAGAGAGAGAGGGGATGGGGAGAGGGGGATGGTGTGGAAGAGAGAGGGGATGGTGAGAGGGGGATGGTGTGGAAGAGAGAGGGATGGGAGAGGGGATGTGTGGAAGAGAGAGGGGGGAGGGGGATGGTGTGGAAGAGAGAGGGGATGGGGAGAGGGGGATGGTGTGGAAAGAGAGAGAGGGGATGGTGTGGAAGAGAGAGGGGGGAGAGGGGGGATGGAGGGGAAGAGAGAGGGGATGGGGAGAGGGGGATGGTGTGGAAGAGAGAGGGGATGGTGAGAGGGGGATGGTGTGGAAGAAGAGAGGGGATGGGGAGAGGGGGATGGTGGAAGAGAGAGGGGATGGTGAGAGGGGGATGGTGTGGAAGAGAGAGGGGATGGTGAGAGGGGGATGGTGTGGAAGAGAGAGGGGATGGTGGAAGAGGGGGATGGTGTGGAAGAGAGAGGGGATGGTGAGAGGGGGATGGTGTGGAAGAGAGGGGATGGTGTGGAGAGAGAGGGGATGGTGGAAGGGATGGTGTGGAAGAGAGAGGGATGGGTGGAAGAGGAGAGAGGGGTGTGGAAGAGAGAGAGGGGGGGAGAGAGGGATGGTGTGGAAGAGAGAGGGGATGGTGAGAGGGGGATGGTGTGGAAGAGAGGGGATGGTGAGAGGGGGATGGTGTGGAAGAGAGAGGGGATGGTGAGAGGGGGATGGTGTGGAAGAGAGAGGGATGGGGAGGGGATGGGTGAGAGAGGGGGGATGGGAGAGAGGGGATGGTGTGGAAGAGAGAGAGGATGGGGATGGTGTGGAAGAGAGGGGATGGGAGAGGGGGATGGTGTGGAAGAGAGAGGGGGAGGTGAGGGGGATGGTGGAAGAAGAGGGGATGGTGAGAGGGGGATGGTGTGGAAGAGAGAGGGGATGGGGAGAGGGGGGATGGTGTGGAAGAGAGAGGGGATGGTGTGGAAGAGAGGGGGATGGTGTGGAAGAGAGAGGGGATGGGTGAGAGGGGGGATGGTGTGGAAGAGAGAGGGGATGGGGAGAGGGGGATGGTGTGGAGAGAGAGGGGATGGAAGAGAGAGGGTGAGAGGGGGATGGTGTGGAAGAGAGAGGGATGGGGAAGAGGGGGATGGTGTGGAAGAGAGAGGGGATGGTGAGAGGGGGATGGTGTGGAAGAGAGAGGGATGGGGAGAGGGGGATGGTGTGGAAGAGAGAGGGATGGTGAGAGGGGGATGGTGTGGAAGAGAGGGGATGGTGAGAGGGGGATGGTGTGGAAGAGAGAGGGGATGGTGAGAGGGGGATGGTGTGGAAGAGAGAGGATGGTGAGAGGGGGATGGTGTGGAAGAGAGAGGGGATGGGGAGAGGGGATGGTGTGGAAGAGAGGGGATGGTGAGAGGGGATGGTGTGGAAGAGAGAGGGGATGGTGAGAGGGGGATGGTGTG
Organism: Oncorhynchus nerka; assembly: GCF_034236695.1. Classification (NCBI taxonomy): domain Eukaryota; kingdom Metazoa; phylum Chordata; class Actinopteri; order Salmoniformes; family Salmonidae; genus Oncorhynchus; species Oncorhynchus nerka. The sequence continues at coordinate 19,454,870 of NC_088401.1, read as the reverse complement.
GAAGAGAGAGGGGGGGAAGGGGGGGTGAGAGGGGATGGTGTGGAAGAGAGAGGGGATGGTGTGGAAGAGAGAGGGATGGGGAGAGGGGGATGGTGTGGAGAGAGAGGGGATGGTGAGAGGGGGATGGTGTGGAAGAGAGAGAAGAGAGGGATGGGGAGAGGGGGATGGTGTGGAAGAGAGAGGGGATGGGGAGAGGGGGATGGTGTGGAAGAGAGAGGGGATGGTGAGAGGGGGATGGTGTGGAAGAGAGAGGGGATGGTGTGGAAGAGAGGGGATGGTGTGGAAGAGAGGGGGATGGTGAGAGGGGGATGGTGTGGAAGAGAGGGGATGGTGAGAGAGGGGATGGTGTGGAAGAGAGAGGGGATGGGGAGAGGGGGGTGGTGTGGAAGAGAGAGGGGATGGTGAGAGGGGGATGGTGTGGAAGAGAGAGGGGATGGTGTGGAAGAGAGGGGATGGTGTGGAAGAGAGAGGGTATGGTGAGAGGGGATGGAGGGGAAGAGAGAGGGGATGGGGAGAGGGGGATGGTGTGGAAGAGAGAGGGGATGGTGAGAGGGGGATGGTGTGGAAGAGAGAGGGGATGGGGAGAGGGGGATGGTGTGGAAGAGAGAGGGGATGGTGAGAGGGGGATGGTGTGAAGAGAGAGGGGATGGGGAGAGGGGGATGGTGTGGAAGAGAGATGGATGGTGAGAGGGGGATGGTGTGGAAGAGAGAGGGGATGGTGAGAGGGGATGGTGTGGAAGAGAGGGGGATGGGGAAGGAGGGATGGTGTGGAAGAGAGGGGATGGTGAGAGGGGGATGGTGTGGAAGAGGGGAGGGGATGGGAAGAGAGATGGGGATGGTGGTGTGGAAGAGAGAGGGGATGGGGAGAGGGGGATGGTGGAAGAGAGAGGGGATGGGGATAGGGGGATGGTGTGGGAAGAGAGAGGGGATGGGTGGAAGAGAGAGGGGATGGTGTGGAAGAGAGAGGGGATGGTGTGGAAGAGAGAGGGGATGGTGAGAGGGGATGGGTGGAAGAGAGAGGGGATGGTGAGAGGGGGGGTGGAAGAGAGAGATGGGGATGGTGTGGAAGAGAGAGGGGATGGGGAGAGGGGATGGTGTGGAAGAGAGAGGGGATGGTGAGAGGGGGATGGGGTGGAAGAGAGAGGGGATGGGGAGAGAGGGGGATGGTGTGGAAGAGAGAGGGGAGAGAGAGGGGGATGGTGAGGAAGAGAGAGGGGATGGGGAGAGGGGGATGGGGGAGGGAGAGAGGGGATGGTGGAGAGGGGAGAGAGGGGAGAGAGGGGATGGGGAGAGAGGGGATGGGGAGGGGAAGAGAGGGGATGGGGAGAGGGGGATGGGGGGGGTGAGGAAGAGAGAGGGGATGGGGAGAGGGGGGTGGAAGAGAGAGAGGGGGATGGGTGGAAGAGGGGATGGAGAGAGGGGATGGTGGGAAGAGAGAGGGGATGGGGAGAGAGGGGGGATGGGGAGAGAGGGATGGTGGAAGAGAGGGGATGGGGAGAGGGGGATGGTGTGGGGGAGAGAGAGGGATGGGGAGATGGGGGATGGTGAGGGTGGGAGAGAGAAGGGATGGGTGTGGGAGAGGGGGATGGTGAGGGGAGAGAGAGAGGGGATGGGAGAGGGGGATGGTGGAAGAGAGAGGGGATGGGGGAGGGGATGGTGTGGAAGAGAGAGGGGATGGTGAGAGGGGATGGTGGGGAGGGGATGGTGTGGAAGAGAGGGGATGGTGAGAGATGGTGTGGAAGAGAGAGGGATGGGGAGAGGGGGATGGTGTGGAAGAGAGAGGGGATGGGGAGAGGGGGATGGTGTGGAAGAGAGAGGGGATGGGGAGAGGGGATGGTGTGGAAGAGAGAGGGGATGGGAAGAGAGGGGGGAGGGGGTGGAAGAGAGAGGGGATGGGGAGAGGGGGATGGTGTGGAAGAGAGAGGGGGGATGGGGAGAGGGGGATGGTGTGGAAGAGAGAGGGGATGGGGAGAGGGGGATGGTGGGAGAGAGGATGGGGGTGGTGTGGAAGAGAGAGGGGATGGTGAGAGGGGGGGGATGGTGTGGAAGAGAGAGGGGATTGGGAGAGGGGGATGGTGTGGAAGAGAGGGATGGGGAGAGGGGGATGGTGAGAGGGGATGGGTGGAAGAGATGGGATGGGGAGAGGGGGTGGTGTGGAAGAGAGAGGGGATGGTGAGAGGGGGATGGTGTGGAAGAGAGAGGGATGGGGATAGGGGGATGGTGTGGAAGAGAGAGGGGGATGGTGAGAGGGGGATGGTGTGGAAGAGAGAGGGATGGTGTGGAAGAGAGAGGGGATGGGGAGATGGGGATGGTGAAGAGAGAGGAGGGGATGGTGAGAGGGGGATGGTGAGGGGAGAGAGAGGGGATGGGGAGATGGGGATGGTGTGGAAAGAGAGGGGATGGTGAGAGGGGGTATGGTGTGGAAGAGAGAGGGGATGGTGAGAGGGGGGATGGTGAGGGGAAGAGAGAGGGGATGGGGAGAGGGGGATGGTGTGGAAGAGAGAGGGGATGGGGAGAGGGGGATGGTGTGGAAGAGAGAGGGATGAGAGAGGGGATGGTGTGGAAGAGAGGGGATGGGGAGAGGGGGATGGTGAGGGTGAGAGAGGGATGGGGAGAGGGGGATGGTGGGGGGAGAGAGGGGATGGGGGAGAGGGGGTGGGGAGAGGGGGATGGTGGGGAGAGAGAGTGGATGGTGAGGAAGAGAGAGGGGATGGGGAGAGGGGGATGGTGAGGGAGAGAGAGGGGATGGGGAGAGGGGGATGGTGGGGGAGAGAGAGGGGATGGGGAGAGGGGGATGGGAGAGGGGGTGGTGGGGGGAGAGAGAGGGATGGGGAGAGGGGGATGGGGAGAGGGGGTGGTGGGGGAGAGAGAGAGGGGATGGGGAGAGGGGGATGGTGAGGTGGAGAGAGAGAAGGGATGGGGAGAGGGGGCGTGTGGGGGTGGGGGAGGGTGGAAAAAGATGGGGGGTGGGGAGAGGGGGATGGTGTGGAAGAGAGAGGGGATGGGGAGAGGGGATGGTGTGGAAGAGAGAGGGTGATGGAATGGGGAGAGGGGGATGGTGAGGGAGAGAGAGGGGATGGGGAGAGGGGATGGTGGGGGCTAGAGGGGATGGTGAGGAGAGAGAGGGGATGGGGAGAGGGGGATGGGGAGAGGGGGATGGTGGGTGAGAGAGAGGGGATGGGGAGAGGGGGATGGGAAGAGAGGGGATGGTAAGGAAGAGAGAGGGGATGGTGAGAGGGGTATGGTGTGGAAGAGAGAGGGGATGGTGAGAGGGGGATGGTGTGGAAGAGAGAGGGGATGGTGTGGAAGAGAGAGGGGATGGTGGGAGGGGGATGGTGTGGAAGAGAGAGGGGATGGTGAGAGGGGGATGGTGTGGAAGAGAGAGGGGATGGTGTTTAGAGAGAGAGAGAGGGGATGGGGAGAGGGGGATGGTGTGGAAGAGGAGAGGGATGGTGAGAGGGGATGGTGTGGAAGAGAGAGGGATGGGGGGAGGGGGATGGGTGGAAGAGAGAGGGGATGGGGTGAGGGGGATGGTGTGGAAGAGAGAGGGGATGGGGAGAGGGGGATGGTGTGGAAGAGAGAGGGGATGGGGAGAGGGGGATGGTGTGGAAGAGAGAGGGGATGGGGAGAGGGGGATGGGTGGAAGAGAGAGGGGATGGGGAGAGGGGGATGGTGTGGAAGAGAGAGGGGATGGGCAGAGGGGGATGGTGTGGAAGAGAGAGGGATGGGGAGGGGGATGGTGTGGAGAGAGAGAGAAGTGATGGGGAGAGAGGGAGTGTGGGGGAGGGAGAAAGAGTGGGGGTGGGGAGGGGGATGGTGGGGGAGAGAGAGGGGATGGTGAGGAAGAGAGAGGGGATGGGGAGAGGGGGATTGTGAGGGAGAGAGGGGATGGGGAGAGGGGGATGGTGGGGGAGAGAGAGGGATGGGGAGAGGGGGATGGGGAGAGGGGGATGGTGGGGAGAGAGAGGGGATGGGGAGAGGGGGATGGTGAGGTGGACAGAGAGACGGGATGGGGAGAGGGGGAGTGTGGGGGGTGGGGGAGGGAGAAAGAGTGGGGGGGGTGGGGAGAGGGGGATGGTGTGGAAGAGAGAGGGGATGGGGGAGAGGGGGATGGTGTGGAAGAGAGGGGATGGAATGGGGAGAGGGGATGGTGAGGGAGAGAGAGGGGATGGGGAGAGGGGGATGGTGGGGGAGAGAGAGGATGGGGAGAGGGGATGGGGAGAGGGGGATGGTGGGGGAGAGAGAGGGATGGGGAGAGGGGAGATGGTGAGGTGGAGAGAGAGACGGGATGGGGAGAGGGGGAGTGGTGGGGGGTGGGGGAGGGAGAAAGAGTGGGGGTGGGGAGAGGGGGATGGTGTGGAAGAGAGAGGGGATGGGGAGAGGGGGATGGTGAGGGAGAGAGAGAGGGGATGGGAGAGGGGATGGTGGGGGAGAAAGGGGATGGTGAAGAATGGAGAGGGGATGGGGAGAGGGGATGGTGGGGGAGAGAGAGGGGATTGGGAGAGTGGGATGGGAAGAGAGGGAATGGTGAGGAAGAGAGAGGGGATGGGGAGAGGGGGATGGGGAGAGGGGGATGGTGGGGGAGAGAGAGGGGATGGGGAGAGGGGATGGGAAGAGAGGGGATGGTAAGGAAGAGAGAGGGAGAGGGGAGTGAGGAAAAGGGGAGCAGGGGACGATATGTACAGGAGAGAGAAGGCCTTTGATTTGCTGAATCAGAGGGTCCCATATGACCACGGCTGTGTGAACATGCAGATGAGCGAGAGAGAGACAGAGAGAAAGAGACAGACAGAGACAGACAGAGAGAGACAAAGAGAAAGACAGAGACAGACAAGTCAAATCAAGACAGAGAGAGAGAGAGACGCAGAGAGAGAGACACAGAGAGAAAGACCGAGAGAGAGAGAGACAGACAGAGAGAGAGAGAGAGACACAGAGAGAGACACACAGAGAGAGAGAGAGAGAGAGACAGAAAGAGAGACACAGAGAGAGAGACAGAGAGAGAGACACATAGAGAGGGAGACACAGAGAGAGAGACAGAGAGAGAGACACAGAGAGAGATAGAGAGAGACAAACAGAGAGAGAGAGACAGAGAGAGACATAGAGAGAGAGACACACACACACGGAGACAGAGAGAGAGAATATGACTATATAGTAGTTACACCACTGTTATAAATGCTCTTATTTTAATGTAGTGATTATTTACAGTATCTGAAATCATGACCTGGACGTTGTTACAACAGACAACAATGCAGCCTCACCATGCTAGTCATTCATGTGTATTCCTGTGTAGCCTGGAATAGACCAACTAGAAGCAATGATTTAATGAGATGTAATTGCAATCTGCATAACTGTAAATAATAGAAGTGTTGCTGGGGAAATAATATAAATAGCATGTGAAAAATAAAAAATAAATTGTAATGAAAAATAAAGCAAGCAGAATCAAACGATTGCTTAAACTATATCCGATGGGCCCTCTATCTGACCCTACCTGCCTATCAGGTGAGCTACCTTGCTCTCTTGTTCATCAAGGACTCCAAGTTCATCACCATAAACTCTTTGGTGGCATTAGCTAGGCGCTGGATCGATTGTGATCGCTGATAAACTTCTGACCTCTTTAATAGATTCAGTGTGTCAATCACTCCTGGTGAGTAAGTGGAAACCTTGTCTCTCCCCACCCCCATGCACTATGAAGGATGCCGGGGTGAGATGGGAGAGGAGTGGGATGGGATGCATGATGCACGATGCAGGCGGATTTGTGGGGGGTGGGGCAGGGTTGAAGCTGCTGCAGAGTATTCTAGAAATTGCCAGCCGCAGTGTCTGCAATCAGGATCAAACCGGTTCCGGGGTGGGGGGAGGTGGAAGTTCCCTTGCCTGGCTGTGTCTCTCCTGGCAGAGTGGGATGGGATGACATGGCAGGGGTTGTGGAAACGTCCCACCACCTCATACTCCCTTTAATAATTCATCCACACTGCCTCGCCTCTTCCATGCCTCACTGGCTGCGTGACTGCCTGAATGCCTGACTATCTGGATGCCTGGTTCTCTGCAGGGCTGCTGCTCTGCTTTTAACGGTACCTTCCTGTAATTACCAACACTGATGTCTTAACATTTAAATAATACTGGGATGCCTGGCCACAGGAAAATCAATGAGAGTGTTCAGAGAGTGCACTGTACTGTATAGCTCAGGGGTACCTTCTACCGCCATTTCGGATGTTACTGTACAGAGCCGAGGCAGAGTTGCACCCAGTGGTACAGCAGAGCCCTCTTTCACTCTCTCTCTCTTGTTCTTGTTCTTGTTCTCGTTCTCATCTCTCTCTCTCTCTCTCTCTCGCTCTCGCTCTCATGCTCACTCGCTCTACCTCTCTCCCTCCCCCTCTCTCTCTCACTCTCTCTCCCTCACCCTCACTCTCTCTCCCTCACCCTCACTCTCTCTCCCTCACCCTCTCTCTCTCACTCTATCTCTTTCTATCTCTCTCTCCCCTCCCTCCTCCTCCCTCCCTCCTCCTCCTCCCCCCTCTCTCCCTCCCTCCGTATCTCTGTGGATGTGACTCAGGCTCCCGAGGCTAGTAGCAGAACCCTGGGACCAACCCTGATTAAAACTCACTAATGACAAAGGCCCCAACACATTCTGCTCTAATCCTAATCTGCAGGCATTTGCATCAGAGAGATTTCCTGCCTGCTCTGCTTTACCCTGCTGTGACACACGCCAGTGGAACACAGCTGCGGACATTTTGGATCCGTTACGTTGAGTAGAGAATGTGTAATGGAGGGAGCTCTGCTCAGAACACCGCCTGGGATTGAAGCCTCTGGAACCAATCTTCTGAGGCTTCCGCTCTGACCGTGTCAGTCTTCACTCAAGTCTGAAACGTCACTGGATTCCACCTCAGGAAACGGACACATGCATTCACAATGTTATGTATAGTAGACCTTTTCGAAAGAGGAAGAAACTCATTTTGATGCAACTTCCAGCAATCATCTGACATCTGTAAAAAGTTTTAATAGTGGCCGTATAGACATTTTTTTAGATGGCAATATTCAAATAAGATCTTAGGTCAAACACTGATTCCCAATGAGGGCTCTGGTTTGCAAATCTTCAGAGAGACAGAGATAGAAATCGAGAGGGAGAGAGAGCCCTCCTCACCTGCAAAAGAAAGTGGTTGGGCAAGTGGGATAGAGAGGTAGGGAAGGCAGAGGGAGGCAGGAGGGAGGCAGGAGGGATGCAGGGGGAGGCAGTAGGGAGGTGAGGGTTTTATTTTAGGGGGGTATCCTCTCCGCTCGTCTCCAGTGATGCAGGGGGTGATTTCTTTTGGCGTGGCAGCAAGTGCCCCGAGGTGGAGTCGAGGAGAGAGAGATAGAGAGAGAGAGAGAGAGAGAAAGAGCCAGAGAGAGAGCGAAAGAGCCAGCGAGAGAGAGAGAAAAAGAGAGAGAGAGAGAGAGAGAGAGAGAGAGAGAGAGAGAGAGAGAGAGAGAGAGAGAAAGAGCCAGAGAGAGAGATAGAGAGAAAGAGAGAGAGAGAGAGAGAGAGAGAGAGAGAGAGAGAGAGAGAGAGAGAAAGAGCCAGAGAGAGAGATAGAGATAGAGAGAGAGAGAGAGAGAGAGAGAGAGAGAGAGAGAGAGAGAGAGAGCGAAAGAGCCAGAGAGAGAGAGAAAGAGCCAGAGAGAGAGATAGAGAGAGAGAAAGTGAGAGAGATAGAGAGAGAGAGAAAGAGCCAGAGAGAGCGAGAGAGAGAGAGAGAGAAAGAGCCAGAGAGAGAGAGAGAAAGAGAGAGATAGAGAGAGAGAGAGAGAGAGAGAGAGAGCCAGAGCCAGAGAGAGAGAGAGAGAAAGAGCCAGAGAGAGAGAGAAAGAGCCAGAGAGAGAGAGAAGGCAGGGAGCGAGAGCAGGAGAGAGGGAGAGAGACAGGCCTGAAGTAATTCCTTAAACTGACTGCATCAGAGCTCAGTCGCCATTGGAAATATAACGAAGGATGAGACCAGCCCATTTAAGAAGACTGCTGTGCTACTACATTTTCTGGTCACAGCTGGAGACGGAACACCGAGCAAAAATGTGTCACAGAGGGAAAAAACATTGAGGGGAGTTGAGGTGTGTAATATGCGTGCTTTGGATCCATAAAGAGATCATGAACACAGTAAAAGGAAACAATGTGGATGAAAATGAATGCAGGGTATTGTCATCCTTTTGGATGGTGTTACTGGTGGAATCATGATGATTGGTGAGAAAGAGTCATGCTTGGGAAAAGGAGAACGGGGAATAAAAGATTCTGGATTTCAGCGAATGGCAAGATAGCATGTGGAGGGATCTCAGAGGAAGGCTCTCTCTCTTTCTCTCACATGTCTTCTCCTCATCCTCCTCCTCCTCCTCCTCTCCCCCCCTTCAGTGGTTTTTCAGATGGAACACTGCCTCACAGGATTTTCTGTGCTGTAATCCCTCGACATTCTGTGCTGTTTGGGGTTTTAGGATGGGTTTCTGTACAGCACGTTGAGATATCAGCTGATGTACGAAGGGCTTTATAAATACATTTGATTTGATTTGACATTTGACAAATCCATGTCCACTGTTTTCTATTCACGCGATACACGACCCTGTACTTCCCTGTCTGTGACCAGCATCCCATGCTCTTTGTCTGTGGAAACAATAGCAAGGTAGATCCATTTTGAGCCACAATCTTTGTAGTGCTATATTTATCTCTGTGTCCCCTTAATATGACACACAACGATATGACAAGGAAGTGACATCAAGTGTGAGACGAGGGTTGACTCTATAGAAGTGATTATAAACATTTAATTAACTTGTTATTGGTGATGAGGCAAGGATGAGTTGACAAGTATAAACTAGGAATAAACTGATTGATTGGTAAATCAGGATTCTTTTTCGGTCATAGTGTTGTTGTGACATTATGTATCATACAATACTAATTGCCTCGCTGCAGTTAAGCATCTAGAGAAATAATTAATTCATTGAACATCTCAAGCAGACAAACATGACAATTTTAGATGTTTATGGAGAGATATATTTAATTGAGGTCAGATTCCCCATGAAATCGATGGTGGCATATTTCTGATAAACTAAGTTTAGAGTACTTAAATACACTGGTGTGATGTGATGTGTGAATCTAAGTGTGCGTTCTCTAATTTTCTCCTTCTCTCTTTCTTTCTCTCTCTCGGAGAACCTGAGCCCTAGGACCGTGCCCCAGGACTACCTGACATGATGACTCCTTGCTGTCCCCAGTCCACCTGGCCATGCTGCTGCTCCAGTTTCAACTGACTTGAGACCTAGGACCGTGCCCCAGGACTACCTGACATGATGACTCCTTGCTGTCCCCAGTCCACCTGGCCATGCTGCTGCTCCAGTTTCAACTGTTCTGCCTTACTATTATTCGACCATGCTGGTCATTTATGAACATTTGAACATCTTGGCCATGTTCTGTTATAATCTCCACCCGGCACAGCCAGAAGAGGACTGGCCACCCCACATATGCTCTCTCTAATTCTTTCTTTCTTTCTCTCTCTCGGAGGACCTGAGCCCTAGGACCGTGCCCCAGGACTACCTGACATGACTCCTTGCTGTCCCCAGTCCACCTGACTGTGCTGCTGCTCCAGTTTCAACTGTTCTGCCTTATTATTATTCGACCATGCTGGTCATTTATGAACATTTGAACATCTTGGCCATGTTCTGTTATAATCTCCACCCGGCACAGCCAGAAGAGGACTGGCCACCCCACATAGCCTGGTTCCTCTCTAGGTTTCTTCCTAGGTTTTGGCCTTTCTAGGGAGTTTTTCCTAGCCACCGTGCTTCTACACCTGCATTGCTTGCTGTTTGGGGTTTTAGGCTGGGTTTCTGTACAGCACTTTGAGATATCAGCTGATGTACGAAGGGCTATATAAATAAATTTGATTTGATTTGATTTGATTGGTGGTAGGTGTGGTATGATATGATTGGTGGTAGGTGGTAGGTGTGGTGTGATGTGATTTGTGTTAGGTGTGGTATGATGGGATTGGTGGTAGGTGTGGTATGATGGCATTGGTGGTAGGTGTGGTATGATGGGATTGGTGGTAGGTGGTAGGTGTGATGTGATTGGTGGTAGATGTGGTATGATGTGATTGGTGGTAGTTGTGGTATGATGTGATTGGTGGTAGGTGGTAGGTAGTAGGTGTGGTGCGATGTGATGGGTGGTAGGTGTGGTATGATGTGATTGGTGGTAGGTGTGGTATGATGGGATTGGTGGTAGGTGGTAGGTGTGGTGTGATGTGATTGGTGGTAGGTGTGGTATGATGTGATTGGTGGTAGGTGTGGTATGATGGGATTGGTGGTAGGTGTGGTATGATGTGATTGGTGGTATGTGTGGTATGATGTGATTGGTGGTAGGTGTGGTGTGATGGGATTGGTGGTAGGTATAGGTGTGGTACGATGGCATTGGTGGTATGATGGGATTGGTGGTAGGTGTGGTGTGATGGGATTGGTGGTAGGTATAGGTGTGGTACGATGGCATTGGTGGTATGATGTGATTGGTGGTAGGTGTGGTGTGATGGGATTGGTGGTAGGTATAGGTGTGGTACGATGGCATTGGTGGTATGATGGGATTGGTGGTAGGTGTGGTATGATGGGATTGGTGGTAGGTGGTAGGTGTGGTGTGATGTGATTGGTGGTAGGTGTGGTATGATGTGATTGGTGGTATGTGTGGTATGATGTGATTGGTGGTAGGTGTGGTGTGATGTGGTTGGTGGTAGGTGTGGTATGATGGGATTGGTGGTAGGTATAGGTGTGGTATGATGGGATTGGTGGTATGATGGGATTGGTGGTAGGTGTGGTGCAGTGACGGTCAGTACTGTTTATGATGAGGGAGGACAATATATTTTTTCCATGAGCATGACCTTATTTCTATTACAGCATGTTGGATGACTGTCATTCATATTCCATTCACCCTGTTCAATGTAACATCAATAGGGTTAGGCTACTACATGATACCCTCATTTCCATGTACCCATCATGAGGTTGCTACAACCTAACCTATTAAAGACAATTTACATCATGGGTGCACACAGGTCGAGATAAATATCTGAAGTGTCAGACAGTGACACACGGACAGACAGTGACACATTCAATACCGCCTTTCACACTCTTGCCTGAATCTAGCTTATGTAGGGTGTAAATCATTCGTCCAACAGTTGCAAACAAGAGTTTCTATTGGACAAATTCCAAATCCCTGTTTTGTTTGCTTCTGTTTAAGAAACGTTTTTCAACAGAATTGGCAGAATGAATACACCCCTGATCATAGCAGCCAGGTTGTATTCATTCTCACCTCTATGCAGTCTCCTCCTCTCACCTTTTCCCTTTGTTTGTGAACAACACATCGGCTGTATGAACAACACATCAGCTGTATGAACAACACATCAGCTGTATGAACAACACATCGGCTGTATGAACAACACATCAGCTGTATGAACAACACATCGGCTATATGAACAACACTTCAGCTGTATGAACAACACATCAGCTGTATGAACAACACATCAGCTGTATGAACAACACATCAGCTGTATGAACAACACATCGGCTGTATGAACAACACATCAGCTGTATGTGACCGGGCGAAAGAAACTTCCCAAGCCAAACCATATCATAACCGCTACACACAGCCTACATCATTGTCCCCATACTAGCTAAAGTAACGTCCTAGTCAACATAGCTAATAAAACGAATACGTTAGTAAACCCGCTACAATCAATCATGCAGTAACATTACAGTGTACAGTCAGTAAGCAGTTACACTGTCCAGCCCAGGTGGCAATAAATTAATCAAATCAAAAGCTTACCTTGACTTGGAAGAGTTCCAGTGTTGTGTTGGATAGTCATAGCCCGCTAGCTAACATAACATCCATCTGTTTGAGCCGGGTGTTTGAGTAACTAAGCTATCCAGCTATTTTTGATAGCTAAGTAAGTGAAACTGAAAGTGAGTTAACTACTCACCACATTTTATGCACTGCACTGCAGTGCTAGCTAGCTTTAGCTTATGCTTTCAGTACTAGATTCATTCTCTGATCCTTTGATTGGGTGGACATGTCAGTTCATGCTGCAAGAGCTCTGATAGGTTGGAGGACGTCCTCCGGAAGTTGTCATAATTACTGTGCAAGTCTATGGAAGGGGGTGAGAACCATGAGCCTCCTAGGTTTTGTATTGAAGTCTATGTACCAAGAGGAGGATGAAAGCTAGCTGTCCTCCGGCTACATCATGGTGCTACTCTACAGAGTGCTGTTGTGGCTTCTGTAGACCTTCATTGCAAAACAGTGTGTTTTAATCAATCATTTGGTGACGTGAATATATTTAGAATAGTTTTATCTAAAAATGATAACTTTTTCAATGTTTTACCATTTTTATTTGAATGAAATTCACTGAGGAAGATGATCCTCCCCTTACTCCTCTGAGGAGCCTCCACGGGTGTAGTGTGATGTGATGTGGTGGTAGTTGGGGGAGCAGCCTCTCTCCTCCCTCCATCTCTCAGAGAAATGTAAATGTTAATTACTTTTCTTCTCATTACAATTTTAATCATAAAGGCACATTTGTGACCGGCCGACTTGATTCGTTCGTATGTAACAACGTTTGAAATTGTGTTTTTTACATAGGATAAAAAGTAGAGTCTCAGTGCTAGAAAATAGTATATCATACACTAAAGTTGAGGAACAATTGGAAAGTAACACATCCTCTTAAGCCTTAGCCCCACCCATCTCTTTAAGGGTTCATATGTGAAGCCATGTTGTAAACACGTGCTATATCAAATAAAATCTAAGTTTATTTGCACAGGATACAGAAGGTGTAAACTGTAGAGTGATAGTACTTGCATACTTGCATAGTAGCAATATCAAAAATAGTACGTGTCAAGATAAAAATATCTTAGAAATATTTTCTCTTTATTAGATGACGCATACCCAACACACTTATCTAAATTGGTGGGTCGTCTGAAGGAAACGCAATAACCCCTCCTCACCCACTGTCACGTTCTGACCATAGTTCTGTTATTTAATTCTTTGTTTTAGTATGGTCAGGGCGTGAGTTTGGGTGGGCAGTCTATGTTTGTTTTTCTATGTTGGTTTTTGTGTTCGGCCTAGTATGGTTCTCAATCAGAGGCAGGTGTCGTTAGTTGTCTCTGATTGAGAATCATACTTAGGTAGCCTGGGTTTCATTTTTGGTTTGTGGGTGTTTGTTTCCGTGTTTGGGCCACACGTTACTGTTTCGGTTTTGTAAATTCACGTTATCGTTTATTGTTTTGATTCAGTGTTCAGTGCTTTCTTTAATTAAAATCACCATGAACACTTACAACGCTGCGCTTTGGTCCGATCCTTACTCCTCCTCAGACGAAGAGGAGAAATCTGTTACAGAAACACTCACCACAAGAGGACCAAGCAGCATGGTAACGGGCAGCAGCAGCAGCGGCCATCATCCCAAGACTCCTGGACATGGGAGGAGATTCTGGACGGCAAGGGACCATGGGCACAGGCTGGAGAATATCGCCGCCCCAAGGCTGAGCTGGAGGCAGCGAAAGCCGAGAGGCGGTGGTATGAGGAGGCAGCACGGCGGCGCGGTTGGAAGCCCGAGAGGCGGCCCCAAAAATGTCTTGGGTGGGGCACACGGGGAGTGTGGCGAAGGCAGGTAGGAGACCTGCGCCAACTTCCCGTGCTTACTGGAGAGAGAGAGGGACCGGGCAGGCACCGTGTTATGCGGTGGAGCGCACGGTGTCCCCGGTGCGTGTGCATAGCCCGGTGCGGTACATTCCAGCTCCCCATATCGGCCGGGCTAGAGTGGGCATCGGAGCCAGGAGCCGCCAGTCAGCCAGGAGCCGCCAGAGCCGCCAGTCAGCCAGGAGCCGCCAGAGCCGTCAGCCAGCCAGGAGCCGCCAGAGCCGTCAGTCAGCCAGGAGCCGCCAGAGCCGTCAGTCAGCCAGGCGATGCCAGAATCGCACTGCTATATTCAATGTTGTTGCAAAAAGTAGCAAAACTTAGTTCTCGATGGCTAACGTTATATCTTTAAAAAATGGTGCGGCAGAAAGGACTGTCAACACATACTGAGCGGCTCAAGTAATAGAGAGAAGCATTCTACATGACAGACCAATCCAAACTCATCTCCCGGCATGTCCAGCCCATACATTATCTCAGCCAATCATGGCTAGCGGGAAGATTCCTGCCTTTTTCCGTGGCTAAACCAACTAGGCTCATCATTTATATATTTTAATCTTATTTATGGATGGAGTACAAGTTTGTTATTAAGGCACAAGAAAGTTCATGTTCCAGAAGGCATTTCTGCTACAAAAAAATATTTTGTTAAAAATACATGTTTACATTCAAGTGGCTCTCCTGTGAAGTAGTGACATGTGACATACGCCTAGTTTCCTGAAACGTGTCACATTTTCACAAATGACAGGATGACAAACAAATAAGTGTCATGACCTTTTATTATTTGATTATTGTAGCGGAAAAAGGAATAAAGGTGATTTAAAAACTGTCTATTGTTAGGTCGTGGCGACAAATAAATGTCCTCTCATATCCATCATTGGTAGAGGTTAGCATTTTTATTCTCTCGCTCTTGCTGAAGAACATACAACAGTGTTTGCAATTAAAGGGTTCAACATGAAATATGATTGCAGGACCACAGGGGTTCAGGGGGAGCAAGGTTCAAGCTAAGCATCTTGATATTTCCAACATGAATAAATATTACAGGGGTACGTACTGTATGGACCTCTGTCAATCCTCTAGAGAGATCCACCACTCAGAGGGCCCTTGCTTGTGGAGAGTCAGGAACATGATTGGCTGAGCAGTTGTGGGAGTTGTCAGGCAGTGGGAATCCTACAGAGATCAAGGGGCAGAGGATATTTCCAAAAAAAGAAAATGTTTGTATGACAAATGGGTCTGGAGAATTGAGCAGTTGGAGGAGAGGAGATGCATCTGCAGTAAAGCCAGATGCCATTTCAGCAGTGACTGACGGGGGACTCTTTCTCAGCTGGGTAGAGGTGACTGACACGGTGACTCTTTCACAGCTGGGTAGAGGTGACTGACACAGTGACTCTTTCTCAGCTGGGTAGAGGTGACTGACGGGGTGACTCTTTCTCAGCTGGGTAGAGGTAACTGACGGGGTGACTCTTTCTCAGCTGGGTAGAGGTGACTGACGGGGGACTCTTTCTCAGCTGGGTAGAGGTGACTGACGGGGGACTCTTTCTCAGCTGGGTAGAGGTGACTGACACGGTGACTCTTTCACAGCTGGGTAGAGGTGACTGACACGGTGACTCTTTCTCAGCTGGGTAGAGGTGACTGACACGGTGACTCTTTCTCAGCTGGGTAGAGGTGACTGACACGGTGACTCTTTCACAGCTGGGTAGAGGTGACTGACATGGTGACTCTCAGCTGGGTTCACGGTGACTCTTTCACAGCTAGGTAGAGGTGACTGACATGGTGACTCTTTCACAGCTGGGTAGAGGTGACCGACGGAGTGACTCTATCTCAGCTGGGTAGAGGTGACTGACACGGTGACTCTTTCACAGCTGGGTAGAGGTGACTGACACGGTGACTCTTTCACAGCTGGGTAGAGGTGACTGACACGGTGACTCTTTCACAGCTGGGTAGAGGTGACTGACACGGTGACTCTTTCACAGCTGGGTAGAGGTGACCGACGGAGTGACTCTATCTCAGCTGGGTAGAGGTGACTGACGGGGTGACTCTTTCTCAGCTGGTTAGAGGTAACTGACGGGGTGACTCTTTCTCAGCTGGTTAGAGGTAACTGACGGGGTGACTCTTTCACAGCTGAGTAGAGGTGACTGACGGGGTGACTCTTTCTCAGCTGGGTAGAGGTGATTGACACATTGACTCTTTCTCAGCTGAGTAGAGGTGACTGACACAGTGACTCTTTCTCAGCTGGTTAGAGGTAACTGACGGGGTGACTCTTTCTCAGCTGGTTAGAGGTAACTGACGGGGTGACTCTTTCACAGCTGAGTAGAGGTGACTGACGGGGTGACTCTTTCACAGCTGAGTAGAGGTAACTGACGGGGTGACTCTTTCTCAGCTGGGTAGAGGTGACTGAGTGGAGTGACTCTAGCTCAGCTGTTTAGAGGTGATTTTAGCCAGTCCACTGGATCGGGGGATGGGCTAGAGAACATGCTGAGCCTGACACATCTCACAGTCAGAGGGGAAGACTGTAATGCTTCTAGAAGACTGCTGTAGGCTGGAGTTATTTCCAGTCACGACATATGCAGCCACATTATGGGTAAAACAATGTGATTCACAATGGCACTTGAGAATACTTTTAAAACAAATGCCCAATTGAAGTGATTCTCAGATAATTCCCTTTTACAGTAATAGCACAGTAGTGGGTACATCAAATATTGAACTTTTCTAAATTGCAGCATAAATTGCGAGAACTTGTAGACAGACACAGAAGACAGGTCCTCATCCTAGCTCTTCACATGTGTAATTCAAAGCAGCGATCGGCATTCTCTCCTTCAATTTGCAATCAACGCAGAGGACTGTGAAATGTGATCCATTCAAATGAGGCTTTTTGAATCGGAATAATATACAAGATGGAGTGCATTATGATAATAGCTTTCAATTACAGCCACATATCTATTTTCCTTAAGTTCTTAAATGTTGTAGAGAAGAGTGTTAGACCTTGGAGGACACTCAGGACACATAAGGCTGCATACATTTTTAAATCACATTCTCCCTATAGACCTACAGTTAGCTACTCTACTGTGTTTGAGCTCAATACCTGCTTCCATCAATATCTATCAATTATAACATCTGCTGAGCACTCTGAAATGATAAATACCTTTTAACCTATCAATGCACTGATCAATAAGCTCACAACTACCATGCTAATATGGGTCAGAATTTCAATGTCTGCTATTTTCAATGAAGAGGAATGATAGTCTGGTCAATACAATTAGCAGTGAGACAGTGAGAGGGACTGGCCTTGGTAGAGGAGAGGAGAGGAGAGGAGAGGGAGAGGAGAGGAGAGGAGACGAGACGAGACGAGAGGAGAGGAGAGGAGAGGAGAGGAGAGGAGACGAGAGGAGAGGAGAGGAGAGGAGAGGAGAGGAGAGGAGAGGAGAGGAGAGGAGACGAGAGGAGACGAGAGGAGAGGAGAGGAGAGGAGACGAGAGGAGAGGAGAGAGGAGAGGAGACGAGAGGAGACGAGAGGAGACGAGAGAGGAGAGGAGACGAGAGGAGAGGAGAGAGGAGACGAGAGGAGAGGAGAGGAGACGAGAGGAGAGGGAGAGGAGAGGAGAGGACGAGAGGAGACGAGAGGAGAGGAGAGGAGAGGAGGAGACGAGAGGAGAGGAGAGGAGAGGAGAGGAGACGAGAGGAGAGGGAGAGGAGAGGAGAGGAGAGGAGAGGAGAGGAGAGGAGAGGAGAGGAGAGGAGAGGAGAGGAGAGGAGAGAGAGAGGAGACGAGACGAGACGAGACGAGAGGAGAGGAGAGGAGAGGAGAGAGAGGAGAGGGGACGAGAGGAGACGAGAGAGAGAGGAGAGGAGAGGAGAGGAGAGGAGAGGAGAGGGAGAGGAGAGGAGAGGAGAGGAGGAGAGAGAGAGGAGAGGAGAGGAGAGGAGACGAGAGGAGAGGAGAGGAGACAAGAGGAGACGAGAGGAGAGGAGAGGAGAGAGGAGAGGAGAGGAGAGGAGAGGAGAGGAGAGGAGAGGAGACGAGAGGAGAGGAGAGGAGACGAGAGGAGACGAGAGGAGAGGAGAGGAGACGAGAGGAGAGGAGAGGAGAGGAGAGGAGAGGAGAGGAGAGGAGAGGAGAGGAGAGGAGAGGAGAGGAGAGTTAGGCTGCTTTTCATTAGCGTCGTAATGCAGACTCCATACATGAGATACGTGCAACTTGAGTATTTGTGTTCAATGGGAGATTTACACCAAAATCTAGGCAAGGCACATCTGGACAAGTCTAACAATGTGTGTTAGGGTAGAAAGAGCATAGCAGCAAGGACCCTAGCTATTTGTGAAATGTCATGAAAAGAAACATAGAACATTCACAAGGACAATATATCATCAGTGTAAGATGAGACAGAGGCTGCCAGCAAACATAGTCCAGGCAGAGTTCACATCTAGACAACACTACATCATCTCCCTCTGACTCGGCGACTATGGTTCAAGTAACGTACCTCTCCCCACCAACCCATCCCTGGACATGTGACGTGGCCCATGGGGAACTCATGTCAAGCGTGGCTGAACTCTAGGGGTCAGTGTGTCAGGGGGACAGTGACAGGTGACGCCACTCACTGACTCTACACCGCTGACCTCCGCCATTTTAAACAGACACAGACGACTGGAACAGAGTGGCTTCATGAATGTTAAAAGGCAACACAGTCGCATCTGAGCACACTGTGACAAATACAAAGAGACAAGTGTGGAGGATGTGTTCGGTGTGTGTTGTGATTTAGAATCAAATCAGACTCATTTACATTATAAGATTCTG